>NC_092697.1:28590898-28890898 GCF_964275005.1 Diadema setosum
CATATCTCATAGCAATGTGAAATCAAACATACTTGAAACAAAAATCAACCTCTACAACATAACTGACTTGACAAAACCATGATATGTGAGCAATGAAATATCCTATAGTGTGGAGAAATGTCACTTGCAAGATACACAAAACAATACACTTTATGTCTGTAGTTTCAGTCATTCTAGAAAAGTTTCTTACGTACATTTTTTATTTATAGAAATTTATATAAATATCCTACTAGTGACAGCAAAAGTTAAATTATATATAAAGTATTTAATACCTGAAGCAACATCAAGTCAGAACTGAAGATCTACATGTTAACTTATTACACATTCACATCATACCTTCTTTTTTCACATCCTGATATATATGATGGTTTATCACTTTGACTATGATGTCAATGAACAAAAAGCAGCATAGAGTGTAAATACCAAAGGCGATCTGAAAAATATAATCAAACACAACCACAGAGATGAAAACTTTTACTTGAAATAATTCTACAATGGAATGGATGTGACTTCATTGCCAAAGGCTGAATGCTGTAACAATAATTCAGTTATGCTTGCCAAGTAACAATAAGATACATGTGTACTAGAATGCCTACATTTAATTTCAGTTTTGGAGGAATGATACAAAATTCATCTATTGAATAATGCAAAATGAAAAAAAAATGAATAAATGAATGAATAAACCCACAGAAACTCTGAGCACTACAGGAAGAAAGACCAAAAGAAGAATGAGAATTCTGTCCAAGTATGTATGCCCATGATTTTTTTTTTTTACCATTGCTACTACTAAACAATTATTAATCTGACATTAGTTTGCATCCTATGTATTACTTAAAACAGAACCATCACAAAATCTTTCTATTGTGCCTTTCAGCAAGAACTCTGAGGTGTGAGGAGTGTTGGAATTAAAGTTGATGGGTGAGGGGACAAAAAGTCCTGAGTACTACACCACTTACTGCAAGCAAGAAATACTTGCTGTATGAAAGTTTCGCGAATTGGAGCTGACAACATTTTCGCGGAATGAAATTTTTGCAAATTGCCACTGGCATCCAATGCATTAGTGTAGACAAGAACTTTTGCATGAATTTCAATTTCATGAATCTTGGCTTTTGTCAAATTTGTGAAATGAAAATGCATGCAAAAATTATTGGTTTTACAGCATGCTTACGTTCCAGATGATGTACGGCATGTTTGCCAATCTCCTGCTGGTGGCGCTGACGTGGTCCTCAACCCACAACAGAACGAGCCACACTAAGGCATCGACTAAAATGAGGACAAGACATGCCCTTAACCAGTCCCTGACACAGCTCCTGATAAGACAAAAATTTAAAAAAAAGGCAAAGATGGGGCCTTTATCAAGATGTACATTTTTTTTTCTTTATGATACGATAAGAAAGTTGATGTGTTTTTTAGCTTTTGGAAATGATCCATAATTCATTTTTCAATCAATGTTTTCTGTGAACAAAAAAGGAGAAATACCCATCATAAGAGTCATGTTATGTGTGAGCCACTCCTGGGAATGTCATGCTTACTCCTTTACATGTAATAATAAGTATAAATGATTCAAGTTCTGCTTGTACAAAGTCATTCTTACTATTTAAAGAAAGTATTGAGCAAACTAAAGTTTACATTGCAGTCTGAAAAAAAAAAAAAACTAAAAATAGCTGAAGAAAGATTTAGAGATTTTTTTTTAGAGATTATCCAGCATAGTCTGCTATAGAGATTACTCCCATGAATGAAATTCTCATTACACAGATTCAGTACAAGCAACACAACAGATCCCTAACAATATTAGCACAATCATGTAAACTAATATCCCATTCAGGGTCCCCCTAGCTTAGAAAACCTCGGGAGGACATGCCAGACGAAAATGAGCAATTTTATCGTCACTCAGCAGTTCCCCGGTCATCTTGCACGAGGTCGCATATTCATGCCTAACTCATGCCAGACTCACTCTAGACTCATGCTTCATGCCATGACTGTTATCCATTAGCTGAGTCCCCATAATCTGAAGTACACATGGCACAGGTTGTGCCCTGCTTACTGAGGACTCTAAATGGGGTATAAGAAAGTCATCTTTTCAGTGTGTGTCATGAAATAGTTATCTTTGTTGTGTTAATGTCATTATTAGTAAAATACTCTTTAGTTGTTTTACCTGTAAACTCTTACTCATTACAGATTATTTTTTTTTTCTCTACTGAAAAGACACTTAATTTGTAAATGTAACAAAACAGGGATATCATAATCATTATGTATCATTTGCAACAAAAGGAGTTAATTCCTTTCCAAAATTCAAAGGAAAATCATATTTGGTTCATTTTGCGCACAACTCAAATACCAGCATTGACATCAGCGATGCAACAACTGTACAATGAAGACTTGTTCCATATTCTTTCTTTAGCCTCAAATGTAGTCAGTACAGAGTATGGTTTTGCTTTATTTACCCTTCCTAATTTGTAGCACCTTCTTTGACACAAATTGAGGTTTTCATAACTTCAATGTAACTTTGATGCAAAGATACCTTGGCTGCATCAGATATTGTCCGAGCTTGACGCCCGCAAAGTAGATGGCCACGTAGCCCAGGCAGGAGGCCAGCCCCTCCCTGTTGGCATTGAAGAACCCTGTCCGCGAGTCCTCCAGGTCGGTGCCATGGAGGACCACCTCCTGGAGACTGCATCCTGTCAGCAGGTGCTGGTAGAGGAGGGTCAGTGACAGGGACATCAGGCCGCTCCATGTGGGTGGTAGGACGGCCAATAGCAGGGTGCACAGCACCTGGTAACCATTTCATGGACATGATTTTAAAACAATGGCAAATATACCGTCATTACACAGAGCATCTCCTATGTCGGCAACTTTGCAACAACTGACAAGCCACAAGAAATGTTCTTTTTTTTCTGTACATGGTTTTTTAAATCATAACCAAAATATACAATCTGTTTATGACAAGGGTTCCAATATGAAAAAGGGAAAAAAGCTGATCAGATTGGAAGTCTCTACTTTCATTATGCTTTTCGTCACCATTGTCAGGAGATGTAGTACAGTATTTAAACATCATCTGAAAAAAAAAAGAAGCAGTACCATAGGCCTACTGTTGCCGAATGTCCTCCAAAGCTTTGCAAAACTGATAGCCTGGCAATATCTAAAAATAATCAGATTTCAGTTTTTATGTTGGTCTCTCTGGTGATTATAGTCGTTGTCTTTCATCACTATTAATGTCTTTTCACATCTCACAATAATGGACAAACTGCAGTGCAGAATTCCTTGCAATTGAAGATGTTATTTTGGCATAATAACTCAACAGACGTGAGAAAGCTTTCAATTCTTTTAAACACAACTTAGAGAAATCACACAAGAGGTTGTGCAATTCACCTTTGTTGCAGCTAAGGTGAAGAAAAAGTTCCAGTGGACCCCATATTCAGAGACGTTCTCATGGTAGTCTATCCCTTTAAGTGACGCCAGCCTGCCAAAGCCAAGGATGAGGAGAGGAACCGAAGACTTCACTGATTTCATCACAGATTTCAGTCCAGACCTGGGGTCAAGAGAAATTAAAGTACAGCATAACTATGATTTTCTTGTTGCATTGATTACAAACACTGCCCTCTTTTTTCCCACTGGAAAGAGAGAATTCTCGCATTGAAAGAAAAGTTTCAGCATCAGCATTTGTCTTCATGGAGATTTGTCATATGCTTTCTCTCTAAAATTTTCACTTGAGGTTAAGGATTATTGTTTGGTATGAATTAGAATTTTATTTCACTTTATCACAGAACACGTCTTAGCCAAAGACTTATGGTGATTTCAGTTATCAATTTATAAATATTCAATATTACAGTCAGGAAATACAAATAATATCATAATGTTATTCATCATCTGCTTAACTTGGTTTCCAATATGATCTCTATACTGCATGATTGAATGAAACAAAACAGTTTTACACTCATTCCATTGGCTCTAAAAGACTGAAATTTGATATTCATTTTGTTTGATTCTGTCTCCACTATCTTCTACCCGACAGTGGGCAAGGTGATGGAAGGCTACTAATGATCCACACATTTGGCACAATTTGCCGTCTTGCTGAACAATTTAAAAGCCTTCCAAGTGTAGTGTCTGCTCTCCTTATATATGATACATTTCCTCAACATCAGTGTATTTTAAAAAATATCACACGGCCACCTATCATATTTTCCTCTGGCTTCCGGTGAGACTATCGCATTCATCAGGACATAGGCACCCACTCCGCCATCCATAATTCCCGTGCCGAAAGTTTCTGTCTTTGCAAAGCGCCTCGGGAACACGACAAAGTCCACTGCAAGGATACCGACGGCGACTCCAATGTTTAACAGCACTCTAAAGTTTGTGATAAATGGCAATCGTCCAAACATAGGCGTTTTCAGGATGCTCTGCACGGATACAGTTTTGCGCTTGAAGCGTTTGGACTGGCAGGCAAGTAGTATCAAGGATACGGAGAGGACAATCTCTGTGAGCACAATCTGAAGAGCTGAGTCACTGAGGAGTGTGACTGACAGGCACAGCGGAAGAGTGAGGATCAGCAAGTCGAGTAGAAATTGGATTCTATGTTTGAGGGTAAAGGAGAAAGAGACAATGACCTTTTTTTTTCAGCAGAAAACAAGTAAAATCACTGTCCACTAAAACATTGGGAGTGAATGCATACAAACACGTAGCTCATCAAATGATCATCATGAACTATATTTGCATGGTCATTATTCAATTATTATCTATATTGTGTTTTAAAAGACAAAATCTACAAACTTGACAAAACACTACCCATGCATTTTTATCACATTGTAATTCTATGGTCGTTTCAGCAAATACCTTAAGACCAAAATAATAAAAAACTATCTTATTATCATGCCAAAGCAAACATTTGACACTGATATTCAAGGCAGAAAAAAAAAACCCCACAGCACGACACTAATTTTCTTCTTGCAACTCACAGTAGCCCTTCATGGATGCTGAAGGCTATCAGTGCAAGCTGAATGGATGACCGCAGCATGACAGATGAGGGACTGATGGTCAAGAAGAGAGAGACCTCAGACTTCGTGGTCCCATTCAGGTTGCTGTAAAACGTCTCCTTGGACAGCTCCATTGCAGCAGAATTTCCCGCCATTTTCTAAAACCGTTGAAGCAGATGTGAATAAAATCAAACAAAATACTGAGCACTTGTGCACAAGTGCTATTTGAGAATTACTTGATGATGATGATGATGATGAACACGCAATATTGATGACATCAATTATAATGACGGCAGCCATACGATAACAATTCTGATTATCATATATGCTGCTGATTATCATTATTTAATAGCATCATCATCACTACCACCACTTTATAAAGTGAATCTCAGCATGTATGGTGGTAAAAGAGCTAAAATCTCTACAATATTATCTCCACAATACCACACATGCACTACCAGAACCAGATCTGTAGTAGCTCCATTGGACAAGCTCCACTCCCTGGAATGTAAGGAATCAATCTTCAATTGCAAAAAGGGTTAATAGAGTTCTCAAGTCACTTGGGGTCTTAAGACCTTCTATTCTATGCCTGGACTGTGCTGGGGCCAGACAGCTTTCAGTCCGGACGACAACTTTACTTTGACTTTATATTTGAGGGTCTCCTTATTTCTTTTTTCTTTTTTCCCAGACAGTGAGCCTGAGTAAGCAGCAAATTTTATACTTTTATTGAAATCTTAAATCATCTTAGGAGTTGGACCCCCTCGTTGATCGCACAGTATTACGCACACGACCTAACAAAGCATGCACACTTTCTCTATTCCCCAAGACCGTTTTAACCCGCAAGTAAACTAGAGGGAGAGTCTACAGTCTACACTGTCATGACTAGATCCAAGATCAGTTAATTTTCTTGCCTTTTGTCAATATATGGCGACAGTCGACACTGCTGGTAGTGGTACAGACAAGTATACAGCCAACTAGTACAGACCATACGTCGGTATAGGCTTGTGTACAATAGGTAGAAGAAACAAGTCGGGTCGTCGGCGCGGTGGTAGCTTAACACTGCAAAGGCAAAGTCTGATCAATTTGTTGAAAACAATGGAAAGACAGGTCTGCGTGGGAATAGGATTCGAGACCGAAGAAGAGAAGCTCATCTACCCGCCACGCCGCTGACGTTGCTGCTAGTTAGCTCTGAGCTTGTGATCTTGTAAATTTACTGCAACCTTCATTCTTCACTGGCATAGCACTCACTCAGTCCTGTGATCGGCCTCTAGCTTCCCGATCCATCCAACGTGCGATCGCGATGCATGCGATGTTGATGTTGAGTTTTACGTATTGCGCAATGTTCCTGTGCTCCCTGCACTGTCTGTACTACTGCACTGCTGGACCGCCGCGGGCGTGAATTTGTTTTTGCTCACGAAGAAGAAATGATTCTGGAAAGGCTCCAGAAAGTGTAGGGCCTACCAAGATTTTTAGGTGACAGTGAACAAAGCTGTAAGCTGAATCATTTTGACAAAATGGTGAGTGTCAAATTGTAATTGATATGCAATGAACGTAGAGACCAACTGAACTAGAGTCTGCGATTTGTCCAACAGGGGGTTAAACCGTCCAACAGTTAAATTTCCGTAATCCCATACGTTCAAATGTGTGTAGTTTGTAGTGGCAGCAGTTTTTGTATTGTAAATGTAAAAGACTAGCGACTAGAAACCCTACTGAGTAATGATTCTGTATGAGAAAGTGAAAGTACAACATACTTGGCTGATATTGAATACACATGTTCAATGTAACCGGGGAGCGTGGGAGTATGGGGGGTGGGGGCTAACTGTGAAACACAGCCTGAACGCCAAACGCGAAGCGCCCTGGGGTTAATAGGGGGAAGCCAAATAAGCCTAGGAAAGAGTTCCATAATCGATAATTGGATAATTGATGTACCCCCACTAAACTAACGGCGTAAGCTAACCAGTTTATGGGAAGGACTCTGGGTTCCACCTTTCTCTTAAGCAAAATGTTCGTAATGTTAGTAGTAGTGGACACCGAGATCAACATAATACCCTCAAACCCTAACCGAAACTCTACACCCTAAAACTGCACTGCACAGAACTGCACTGGTGTGACTGACATGGAACAGATCACTGATTGATCGCATTCTAAAATTGACTTTTAAATTATAGGCCTACATAGACCTTGAACCTTGATGAGATAATCCCTGAAGCAGCTCTTTCCGAACTAAACTTGTAAACTGGGATCAGTCTAGATCCTAGATTGACGTTATGGATGTTGCTAACAGACTTTACAAGAAGAGGTTTCATGAAAGCAAGAGAATATAAATCAGAAGGTGAAGGTTGAGTTGTGAATTTTCTTCATTTTGTCTCCCTCTACAAATGAAATTGTGTCACTGCCGGCAACCAGGGGGATAGCCTGGTGGTAGTGTCGCTGCCCTGAAAGCCTACAGGTTCAAGACCCGTGGTTCTTTTTTTTTTTTTTCCAGATATGCTTGTTAAATCACAGATAAGCAGTTGTAATCTTACAATTTTTATTTGTAGAGGGAGACAAATTGAAAAAATTCACATCACCTTACCAGTTAGCTAAGAACCATGTCTGGCCATTGACAGTACCACTGTATCCAGTGTAGTACTTAAGTAGTCTTGTTTGCATTCATTACCAAAATAATTAAATTAAAAGATGTATGTTTTCAATACAATACAATACAATACAATACAATACAATACAATAATGTATTCTATAGCCTTTTTCTCTATTTTTCTTGACAAGCTTATCATATGATAATCCAGGGCAGTGCATTGTAGTATGTAGCCCGACCAGGCGCATTGTGAAGCATGGAGACAGGGCCGTGTACTGTGTATAGTTAAGTAGCATGTGACCCCAAGTTCAGTCATGTGAACAACAAAAAAAAAAAAACTAGAGATTGTAATTTGTCATCACTGACAAATTAAGGTGATCCGATTTTTTTTTTTTTAATCAATGATTCAAGTCCTGATCGCAATAGGCATGACCATGCAGGTTTCATCTGTGTTCAGAGACATTGGCCGTGTGATGTTTGGATTCTCATTTAGAAAAGGGAGTCATGTCTTCCATCTTTGGTACCAAATCTTCATACACTATAACGAAGATACAGCAACAAGTACATATGACCTTTGACCCCACTTTGCACAACCTAGATGGCATCTGAGCAAGAAGTGGTTATTTTGTGAAATGATTCTTGTAACATGATCTTTGCGTGTGCAAAATATGGGAAAGATAAGACATGTATTCACCAAGATACAGGATGAAACATTTGTGACCTTTGACCCTAATTTACATACCCAAGATGTTGTCCAATGAAGTAGTTGTTATTTTATGAAATAATGTACGTGACATGAACTAAACATGTGCAAAATATGGGGGTGACAAGGGCTGTTTTTCTTGAGTTATTGCAAAGAAAGTTGCAGAAACATAGAAATATCTCAATACATCGAAGATAAGCTTTAATTTCAACCAAGTATTTTAACATGATCCCGACATCATATAAAAAAACAAAGGGCACGTAACGATAGCGCAAAGTCTCAGTTACAACATATTAAAATCTGAGAAAAATTCACCGAAGGCAGGCCTCGAATTTCGCCAGTTTTAGGGACAGGCAATTTTTGGTTTTAGGGGCACTCTCTCTCAAATTTTTTTAAGGGCAGCAAGGAGAAGTTGCAATAAGCATAGTAATTTTGAGAGGGGCATTGCGGCAAGTAGATAGGGCATTGCGGCAAATTGCCTTTTGCCTCCCAGGTAATTCGAGGCCTGCGAAGGGTAAGTGAGCTAGTGCTCGATAAAGACAATGATGTCAATTTTCACATCTAGAAAAATTCCCTCCCATAGAGATAACACGTCATAACGAAGAAACAGAAAGAAGTACATATGACCTTTTGACCCGACATTGCACAGACAAGATGGCATCTGAGCAAAGAGTGGTTATTTTGTGAAATGATTCTTGTAACATGATCTTTGCGTGTGCAAAATATGGGAAAGATAGGACATGTATTCATCAAGATACAGGATAAAACATTTATGACCTTTGACCCTAATTTACATACCCAAGATGGCATCTGATCAAGTAGTTGTTATTTTATCAAATAATGTATGTGACATGAACTAAACATGTGCAAAATATGGGGGTGATAGGATATGTTTTTCTTGAGTTATTGCACGGAAAGTTGCAGAAAGAAAGAAATATTTCAATACATCGAAGATAAGCTTTAAATTCAACCAAGTTTTTTGACGTGATGTAGACATCGTATGAAAAAACGAAGGGCACACTAACGATAGCACAAAGTCTCAGCTACAACATATTAAAATCTGGGAGAAATTCATTGAAGCATAAGTGAGCTAGTGCTCGATAAAGATAGTCATGTCAATTTTCATTTCCAGAAAAACTGCACTCCCATAGAGATAACACGTAAACTGGTCAAATTTGACAAGATTACTTTCAATCCATTTTTACGAGGTGATGCCGTCATCTAATCAAAATATTGTTATTACATTAATGAAAGAACATTTAATAAGCTACAACATACTGAAATCTGGGTGAAAATTGACAAAGGATTAGTGAGATATGCCCGAATGAACTTGAAATTTGATGACGTCATTTTGAAAATTTACTTTTTTTACTTTATTAAGAAATTTGATATGTTTTAATCATTTTGCCAGCATTGCCACCCCATGAAATGACATGTACAACTCATCGGCTTTCAAAATATGTAAAGAAAATTGGGGGTCACCGTCCATCCTGACGAGTAAAATCGGATTAAAAATTGGCGGTTTTTTGACATAGTTGCACTGTATATCGCCATTGACGCGCGCGCGGAATTTCAACTTTGAAGGGCCAGTAAGACGTCATATTGAGTCGGATTGACTTGAAACTTGGTAGAAATATTCCTTGACAGTTCAGACATCCGATCAAAGTGTAAAAACGGGAAATTTCTATTACATATGAGCTGTGCGTGCGTATATGCGCGCGCGCGTACGCGTCCGTCCAAATTTTTCAATTTTTCAAAAAATGCTCCAAATGGTCTGAAACGTGTGCAAAAAAAAATTGAGCTCGATTGGAGCATACAAATATTTCAACACGTGCGTACGCGCATGTTTTAAGGGTATATATGAATTTTGAGAATATGTGTAGAATTTGCTTGACGTGAAATATATGTGATGTAAATTTCATTGAAAAATTCCATTCCATTAATGAGATATGAATGAAAATGTGTTTTCGTATAATGACGTCATAGTGACGTCACGGTCGACTGATCACAATGATTTTACTTGATCTGTCGTCTTTGAGACACAATACATATATGGTATAAGTTTGAAATTGATAGGAAGAGCACTTTCTGAGCTAATCGAAACACAACTTTTGTCCAGAAAGAAAGAAAGAAGAAGAACAAAGAATCCGTACAGATACAGAAGGTGATCCGAGAGGATACTCAGATCACCTAAAAAAAGTTGATCGGTGTCATTAAACTTTAACACTACTTTCACATATATGTCTGTCTTTCTCTCTCTCTCTCTCTCTCACTACACAGTGTAAGTGTACAAGCAAAAGTAGTGTTAAAGTTTAATTACACCGATCAACTTTTTACTTGGCATGCCCTTGATAAATGGAACAGACTCTTATACAAGTATTTAATTTGCAGGATAGTTTTGGCATTGTGATATGACCAGGGAAGAGTGCACCATGTAGTTTATCTGATTCATCACCACTGTGTAATCACTTAATGTGAGTAGGGTTTGGGAAGCTTGTGTGAGAAAACTGTCTGTTTCTATTATCATTTTCATTTTGTTTTTATTGCTGGAGCATCATTTGATATGATATATGCATTATCAAATTTAGCTTAAAGACCCACACATCATTTACCCACTTTTTTTCCCCAGAAGGATGACGATCCCAAAAAGTTACTTCATGAGTTTTACGTCCTTCAGGAAGAGAGAATAAAAGTGTACAGAAGTTTGGATGAGTAAGTATATAGTGTATATTCATTCTTTCTTCATGTTTGTTTGTTTTTTTTTTTATACCCCCGCCAAACGAAGTTTGAAGGGGGTATATAAGAATCAGCGGACGGTCGGGCGGTTGGGCGGTCGGTCGGGCGGTCGGTCCGTTGCAAATCTTGCGTCGCGAACTACTTCCTCAGTTTTCAACCGATTCCCATAAAACTTGGCACAGATGTGTGCCTTGGGTTGTAGATGTGCAAGACGTATTTTTTGACAGTACCCAAAAGTACGTTGCCATGGTAACGGCATATTATGGGCAAAAATGGGTACAAATCTTGCGTCGCGAACTCCTCCCACAGTTTTTGATCAATTTTTATGAAATTAGGTACAGATGTTCATCTGAATATGTTAATGTGCAAGACACATATTTCCGCAGTGGCAAAAAGTGCGTTGCCATGGTAACGGCATGTTATTGGTAAAATATAGGGCAAAATGCTTCATGACAAAACTGCTTCATCAGTTTTCTTCCAATTCTCATGGAATTCATATTGAATGTTTGTCTTAGGATATAGGTCAGCATGACACATTTCTTGACAGTGACAAAAAGTATGTTGCCATGGTAACAGCTCACATATTATGAGCCAAAATGATGGAAAATTTTGTGTTGCAAACTACTTCTTCAGTTTTTGCCCAATTTCCATGAAACTTGGTACAGATGTGTGCCTTTGGTTGTAGATGTGCAAGACGCATTTTTTGACAGTACCCGAAAGTACGTTGCCATGGTAACGGCATATTAATGGCAGAAGATCAAGGAAAGATCTTGCGGATTTAACTACTTCCTCAGTTTTTTGACGAAAGCTTATGAAATGTTGTTTTGACCAAAGCTTATGAAATGTTGTTTGGCGCGGGTATAACCAGTCGCTGTAGCGACATTTCTAGTTTTTTTTTTTTTTTTTTGGGGGGGGGTGGGATGTGAAACATCTAGAACTATATAAAGCTATATTAAAGGAAAAGTCACTTCACATTGTGCCACATACACGTTGTACATCATGTATGTACATTAACTTCTCTGAATATGAGACTGGTAAACAACAGTACTCAGGAATATCATTTGACCAGCCATTGACCATGCTCACTATTAATCAAGACCAGCAGGTCACTTGCATCTCTGTGTCATGATAAGAAAAAAGGATTGTGAGTAGCACTGCTTATCAGCAGAGCTTGTTTCAATCGCAGATTTCAAGTGATAAAGTAATAACCGCAAAAAAGAATGTATTTTATCTTTTAAGTTTCATCTCTTTGCTGAAGGTTTTAATACTTTATGATTTTGAATGAAAAGTGAAACTCAGCTCTGTATCAATCACTGCCTAGAAAGTATGTAGGAACCTGCTGTTAATGGTTCCAGTTGTAATATGTGATGTCTTTGTATCTGTTGGGAAACACAAATATTAAAGCTGGACAATTATGTTTTCCTGGCAGAGGGCACAAGACCTATCTCCAGACGTCCCCAGACTATGACTTTCAAGCGTACCGTCAGGTGGTTCACAACTGCACTGAAGAATTCAACCGCATCTCCAAGCGAATCATCGAGATTGAAGATCTCTTCAGAGAGAAGTATCAGAAGGGGGATATCGCTGACTGCTTGAAGAAAGTACAGGAAGCAGAGAGAGATAAATTGGAAAAGGTATGGAGCAAAAAAATATAATTTCAGAAATGTTTCTAGAGAGTTAAGGTATGATAGATATATAGATAAAACAGAGATTAACTGGAAGAGATACAAAGTTGATTTTAACAGAAGAACAAGGTGTTTAGTCTCTGAAAATTAAGTTATGTAGCTATAAATAAGTTGTTTTGTTGTTGTTGATATCATTTTTTGTAGAAGACTTACAATTTGTAGAATAGATTTGATTCATTTCAGTAGTATTTTATGTAATCATTCAGTGTTGAGTTGCAAGTAGTGAGGCTCAGATTGGGGTGTTGTGACACGTTGATTTGGGTGTTGTGACACGTTGAATGACAACTTGTGTGTGTGTGTGTGTGTGTGTGTGTGTGTGTGCACAAACAAATGAAGCACAGTTTTTTGTCAAGATGAAATGTTTTCTTGTGCTGCCATGTCACTGAAGAGACTGTTCTCTTCCAGCTGTGTTCATATTGCATCATTCATTTCTGGTAAGCCTATACCAATCTGTGAAGGGAAATGATGATGATATGATACCAGTCTGTTTTATCTATCACGAGTGACAGACATATTACACAGTAATTACAAATGACCTCTAAAAGGGCTGGTATACTTCTCAGTGTGCAACATTGATATGTGACGGTATATGCACAAACACAAAAATAACAGAAAATTTACAGAACAAAAACAGGAATAAAAGAACAAAAGCAAAGGAGAAGTCGTAATGAGAAATCCATAAATTTGTACACCCATTCTTTCATCATTACTTCTTCCCACAGACAGCTGTGTTGCAGTTGGCCAAACAGCGACTTCAAGATGAACCAGGAAATGACGAGCATTCCAGAGAAATTTCTGAGCTCAAGGCTATGTGAGTAAATGTTTTTGGGCTTCTTTTTGCCAGTCTGCATCAGATTGAAGTTCAGTTGAGTAAAAGACCATATGCTTTAATGCCATTTATCTTTTATCAGCAGCACATGTGTATTGCAATGTTTAATTTCATCTGTGTGTAGACATGTACATCTCAGTCAAATGATTTAATTGCTTTTACATTTCCATTTCAGTCTTTACTTGAGAAGGATATCATGCTCATCGGTGGTCCCAGACAATTAGTACTGGTATTTCAGATTCACTAGGTGGTTGCAAGTATGAGTGGAAGCTTCTTACTGAAGTTTTGTTTTTTGTTTTTTGTTTTTTAATCTATTAAACTGTTGTAATACAAAGAATGTGAAATGTTTAAGCTCCTTCATGAGTTTTCAAACTGTGTCAACAATGCTCACAAAAAAGATCATTTTTTTTTTCAATGAATATGTGCGATTACTAGCAGCATTGCAGCCTGTGCTATTAAATGTATGTATAACAGTCTTTATTCCTCTCCTCTTCCATCACCCTACCCATATTCTCGCTCCAACAGGTTGACAGGCATGATGGAGCAAATCACTGATGCTCTGGAAGACTTGAGATATGAAGGAGAGGGATTATGATTGGCGAATCAAACCTGTCATATTCCTGTGGCACAGTGCTGCCTCAAAATGCCCAGACTTGTTCTTAGAGAGTAGCATGCTAAGCAAAAATCTACTCTGAATGCTAGAGGCACAACGATTACACAATTGAAGAGTTCAACAAGTGAGGACGGTCTCCAGGGTATTAACTTGTTGAGGACGATTCCCAAGTATACTCGGGCAGGTGTCTATGGGAAATGCGTGTTGTGGCAAAGTCAGTCCGTCCTCAATGGATTAAAATGTTATCCTCATAGTAGGAGTACAGCAAAGCATAGCTGTTATAGATTGGCTGAGACCATTGCCTTTGATAGTCTGTGATGAGTCTCATCATCTGTGAATTAACATGGATTGGCCTGTTCCTACTGAGCAAAGGTTTGCAGAAGAGATTGTGGAATTTGTGAGATTTTGCCCCAGATACACTGTAGAAAGGTGTGTATGGTACAATGTATGAACTTTGGCATTGAAAGTGTGGACCAATAATGCTCTCCTCTCCATTCAGAGGTATTGAAGAGTGGATTCATTGTGGTTTTGCCGAATGTCCCCCCCCCCCAAAAAAAAACAACAACAACAACAACAACAACAACAACAACAAAACAAACAAACAAACAAAACAACAACAACAACACACAAACAAACAAACAAAAACAGAATGGGACCCTCTGCAATGATAACTTTAAAATTTGTGTGAATCAATCCAAATACAATTTCAGAGTTTGAAACTATAACTTATTACCCACATCTTACAGAAAACCCCATCCAATTTGCTTCAGTGGTCAAGGAGAAATGTGGATCTTTGTAGAGCATGTCAGGAATCCCTTCCCTCTGAGTTCTGTCCATTGTGTTCACGCATTGATATGCAGTTCCACGAGCATCCAAGTGCTAAACTTGGAAGAAACAGACCCATGACATACTTTACAACAATCCACATTTCTCTGTGACCACTTAACCAAATTGAATGGGGGTTTTCTCCAAAATATAGATAAGATGTTATATTCTGAAACCCTGAAATAGCATTAAGACAGTTTAATCATGCTGAAAGTTATCAATGTGGAAATCCGATTGTAAATTTTTTGGGGACATACTGTACAGTGCACTCTCGTTTTAACAAACACGGTCATAACAAAATTCTTGTGACAACGAAATAAACCTACTGTATGTATCCTCATGTCCTTTTAAATGCTCTTGGTTATAATGAAATTTAGATATAATGAATGAAAACTGTCCCATAAAAGAAGCAGGAGTGGTGTAATGATGACTAGAAACCAAATGTACAGATGATTGAATATCATCTTTGGTATTAGGCTCTGCTGAAGTGTACTAAAATGTGTCTCAAGGAGAAAATAAAGGGGAATGAAACAAACATGTCGATTGAGTGAATGCAGCAATATCAGAGGAACACATCAGTGAAAGTTTGAGGAAGATAAAACAATCTGTTCAAAAGTTTTGAATTTGCAGAGTTTTGATGCAGCCATTGCTAGATGAGAAGACAATTGCAGTTTGCAATATCTCCTATGAAGAACCATAGGAAGTAAATATAAGGAATTTTTAAAATTATTTTTTTAAAGTACACATTTCAACGACTTGCTACTGATATATGTTAAGAGTAATATTATTCCCACTGCTTTCTGAAAGTGGTAAGTCAAGTGCTCTGTCATTAAGCTAAAAAAGTGAGAATAAGTTGATTTTCTTCCACAGTGTTTGTGGAAGATGCTGCTATCAGAACTTTGTAATGTGAGATGAAAGTCATCAGTTTCCATTTATCAAATTAGAAAGTAGAAAATTAAGAACGTGCTGATTTTATCACAGTTGTTTTCAGTGAGTGAATTTACAAATTGCACCATCTATTCTGCATCCAGGTAATGTAATGAGATGGTAAAGACAAATTCAGTTCAAAAATGGTACGAAGGGTGAATAAGTCTTTCTAGAGCCAAAGTTCTCCTCCTTTGGCAAGTTAATACATGTATTACAGCAAACTGAATTTGATTATGTTCCTTGAAGTGATGGTAATGCAACTGGTTACCAACAATGTATGTCAAATGATGAACTGTCATTTAGTTGCAATGTATAATCAGTCTCCTTATGTACTGCAATGGACATGAATTACATTCCAAATTTTGTGACTAAATTAATGCAGTCGCATATTGCTTTATATTGAATATATGTGTACCTTTTTTTTAATCCTATGTGTGGAATGCAGTGCCAAGAAATAGTCACCAAGAGAAAGATAAAACTATAAGAAACATCCATTCAGAAAGTCGTAGAAAAACCTTTACCCTTCAAAATTTGTGCAACAACAACAACAACAACAAGCTGTCGGTTTCAATCAATGTTCTTTTTTTTCTAAATTATTCCACTTTGAAAGTGATATTACTATCCAAATGATATGAAAGAATAATGTTCCACCAATTTAAACTTGTCCGTGTACATTCTTGTTTGTCTTGGTTTCTTCTGCTTATAAAACTTCATTGCACTATAGATGATATACATGTACATCATAACATGTGATATGAATTCAGCCAGCTACATTCTGTAATACATGTATTAGTTACCCCCTGCATAGTACAGGAAATATCTCGTCTGGTGCCATATACCAGGAGGCCAAACATTCCCTTATTATGTAAGAACAAGTACAGTATGTAGGGGACAGCAAATTTATCTTTCAGTGGTATCTTTTGGGTAAATTTTCAATGAAAACATAGACCCCTGACTCATATTTCAGAAACTTTGGTCTACCCACCACTTGTGCTTTCTTCATATAAACTCAACTGCTGCATCTAGGTAGCTGCTTCAGTGTTGCTATATTAGCTAGTAGTAAATTGCCACAAAAGGTAATCCAAAGGTAATCCAACTTTGAAAGTTGCCAAATAGGCCAGCCTGTACAAATGCAAGTTTGTGTTTAGGTTTTCCGTTTAGGGTTTGTTTTTAGGTTTTCTCCTTACATTTTATGGTCCATAACCTTTAACATGGCCTTTTGTCTGAAAACTTGGTCGCTTCCACAGAGGCCAACCCACACAATCCATTTTCCCTGTTCATATTCAACATATAGCTCCCAGTGGCAAACCATGTCTTGAATATGAAGAGAGTAAAATGGATAATGGTTTCGCCTTAATGGGAAGGACCAAATATCGACAACGTGGCCATGTTGAAGGTTATGAGCCATAAAACGTTAGAAGAAACCCTACAACATGAATCTGCAGTCGTACAGGCTGGCCTGATGATTTGACCACTTTCATTGACAGATCTCATCCATGCAGTCAGACATGCATTGTTCCTTCACAATAACACGCAAACTTGGAAAAAAGTGCAATTTGACATTGTCTTTAAAGTCCATGTGCTCTGTCATGCATGACAATTGTCAACATAAATTGGTGGTATCAATGGAAAGAGGGAGAGTTCCTCATTCCTTACAACCAGCATTGTGCTCGTCATAACTGACAATTAAGAAATGGCAGCCCTCCAAAGTTGGATTACCTTTTTTTTTGATACACTCTGTATAAGGGATATACAGAACTCGCATGCCACATGTAAGCCACAATTTTACATGCATAGATGTGTGTGTATGGTACTGTCCATGGTGTCAAAGTCAAATCTTGTGGCAAACTAGGTGTCATGCAATGCAAATTTTATTGTTGTACATCATACACAATATTCCAATAGCGTTATTTTCAACAAATATTTGATTGCAGTGCAGTTGCTTGTGCTTTGTGTGTGTGTGTGTGTATGTGTGTGTGTGTTAGGACAAGCTGCATTTTCACATCTTCATTTTGCGAGAATGTGTTTTTGAAAAAAAACGGATTTGTTTTTTTTTTTTAAAGAGTTACAATGTAAGTTTGACATTAGTTTGCACAATGTTGGTATTACTGCATTTAGCCCTTAAATATATAGTGTAAGTTGATGTTATTTTATGTTATTCTGTATTATGTTTGTGTATGATGCAGTCTGTTTTGTATGATGTCTTGTTTTTGTTCTGTGAACGTTTCTGATTCTTGTGATATGAAATTGAACGAAATTCGAATAAAGAATTATCAACAACAACAAAAAATCTTCAAATAGGCAGATTGACTTGTATCAGACAGTGTCATCACTACGCAGGCTGTTTGAGGAATGCAGTGAAAAATCAAACCTTGAATTATTGTACTGTGGTATTTGGGCAATTTACTGATTGGTTTGGGTGGGTTTAATTTGCATGAAAGCGGGTATGCAAGTTTGGCATGCCAGCCACTGAGTTGGGCGTCTGAACGTGGAAAGAGTTTTTGAAAGTTATTATTATATACACATTTGATTTGTTTTAAAATTCAAGATTTCCAGCAAAAACAGCCGACATTTTGAGTTTCCTCTTTACATTCCGATATCATTTTGTTGTTGTTGTCGTCTTTGCTGTTATTGACATTGCTGTTGTTAGGATGTACTGTGAACTTCTGGAAAAAATTATGTGACACAGCGGAGGCACATTAATCGTAGGGACATTTTTAGTGGATTTTTTATTTTAGATATATCATGCTTATAGCGTTCATTGTAACTGTCATTGAAACAAGTGGATATGTCTTTGTATTGTCATGATTGTTGTACAGATGTCAATGGAAACAAAATTTCTAGGTGCCATCATAGATCAATAAAGATAATCCGAGTCTGAATGAATCTACTCGGTCTACAACAACTTTGAATACAAGTGTTTGGCTGTTAGCATGACCCATTTTCTGTGTTGATAGATAGGGTGAAATAGTCAATTAGAATCTGACTGTGATGTGATTGGATTGGATTACGTAACTAGTAAAATACAGTATAACAATAAAGGTTTCATCCAAATTTGACCCCAAACTATTGCATGATCATACACTATGCATGTGTACTTGATGCAAGTGGAAATACAATGTACATTGTAGTAGTGCATATAATATACATTATACCGTGTAACTGGGCCTAGCAGATGATATTTCTACACCACACCACACACTGGCTCCTGGAACTACACATTATACAAATATACATGTAGTTTTTAGGTCTACCCAGCAACACTGATTGATTTCTAAGTTTGGGTCTGTCGCTGGTGCTAGCATTGAGATACATGTAACACCAGCGCCAGCATCGAACTTGACATCACCCAGTATGTGTTGAGAAAGAAATTCCTCTAAGAACACTCTTCTGTTACACCCATAAAGATATATACATCTGTACTGAAGAACCAAGATAGATCTCTATGGTTACACCCCATGTCGTATATTTTTCTTCTCCACACCTGGTCAGGGTTTCACCTTGTGCTATTAACTGCTCAGAGTTATGCTTGATAAAATACAAATTGGAGAAATTAATTTACAATCTCTGTGATTATACTCCAAACTATATCATTGTCCTCTCCACACCTGATCAGGGTTTCACGTACTGCTATTCCTTGCTCAGTTACTCTTGATAAAGCACAAATAAAATCAAAGAAGTTCATTTACAATGTACATTGTACAATAATTTGCATTGTACATTTATTATTCAGTTACCAAAGGAAAAAAAAAAGAACATTTTACAAGATGGGAAACCTACGTTTACAACAGTTCATACAAATCACGAAAAAATCTCCATTGTAATTTGTACTTTCTCATCAAAAGTTACAAAATTCTATTCAAGATTTCTACAGGTGTATTTTTGTTGTTATAGAACAGGTAAGTATCAAACCTTAGGTTTCAAACAAAAGCCCATACCTATTTACCAGTGAGATTTAATGAATGCCATCTGTGATAAACATGTGAAAACAAACGGTTGATGCAGAAATGTGACTCGTTATTGAAGTACTTCACAAATTACATATTGTAAAATTAAGTGTGCCACATTTTTGCCTCTGTGTTTCATAGATGAAGTCTTCTAGAATTCCTTTGTTATTTCATACAAGTACTAATGCTTGGCAGGTAACCATTTAAACTTTTAAAACTTATCATCCAAGAAAACACAAACTCAAGCTGATAAAACTTATTAAAAAGATTTTGAAAATCAAATACAAAAGGATGAGCATAACATACCATGCAAATCAACTACATACTACTCTTAAATACAAAATACATGTGTATAGATAAACTAGGTTGTTTTGTGGGACATTTCTTTTCAATATCAAAGAAAAAAAAAGACAAAAACACAGATTTGCACTTTTCCAGCACCTAACCTTTCTTCATACACTCGACATACATGTATGCAAAAAGTACTTCTTATTTCTGGTGAAAATTTTCTCATATCCACAAGTTTTTAGATCCTACATGTGGTACTTTCAACATTTTGGATTAAATTTGTTCTGAAATATGAAGAAATCTATTAAAACTGAAGGTGACTTGGCACTAACATAAACTTTGTTCACATTAGAACGAGCCACAGCTAGTTTATCAGGGCCAATTCGGGGTACCGCCAATATGCAGAGCATCATTGCAGAGCCCTGACACAGATGCACTGTGGGATAGCTCCGTAGCATTGCCACTTCTGTTTGTGTGGTTGTGTATACCGGTATTCTTTCACATACAATGGCAATGCAGTCAATGCATGCAGTTTGTTCATTACTATTCTTCTCTTTGCTTTAAAATTTGTGTAAAAGGAGTTTACAGGTTTTAAATCTGACTGATTTGCAGCCGTTCAAGTCGTGGGTCATCACCGCAATGCTGCAATGTGCTGGTCACGTGATAAGCAAAGGAATCTTCAAAAATCCCCCTGAATGAAGGACAAAACTTGGTTTGGTTGGTTTGTACACTCACATAATACTGCACTTCTCAAACTTATTCACCCATGGCCCACTTTGGCTGCTATAAATTTTTTGAGGCCTAGTTGATCGAATACAATCTTTAAAAAAATTTTGGCCAGCATCGGATGCTGCTCGCATGTTGGTCTGGTGGGCAAGATGCAGCCCAGACCAGACCAACTTTCCTACCCAACCATCCCACACTGCGCATCTGAGACGGGGCTGACCAGGAGACATTTGCGTACTGGCGGTACCCCAAATTTCACAAGACATCTGACACTTTAACTTACCAGTAAAAAGATCATCGAAAAGGAAGAATGTCCAGGCCACTGACAAGACAACGGAATGGATTTTCATGCTCCCTTCATGGGCACAATTAAAGGAGAATTGTTGGCATTTGATGCTTTCTAAAGTTTTGCTAATTGTCATAGAAATGATGATGCCTGTGCACACAGAATACATAATACAAGTATATCTGACATTGTGCTTCTGGAATTGTCAATTCATTGTCATCAAATTGACAAAGATAAATGGGACGGCTACGAAAGAAGTCCAAAACATGATGCATGTATCACATGTTTACAAAGCCCCTCATGCGATCGAACTACCAAAAAGCAATCTTGCTGACACTTCAGTGTCCATTACTGAAGCACTTTCACACTCATTGTGATAAAGCACAATAAAAACTGGCTTTAGAAGTTTAAAAGAAAAAGAGATGGAAGAGACTCCCTTAGATGCTACTGAATTTTACCAAGATGCAGATGATATCTATAAAGAGAAATGAACCATCTTACCCACATGAATAAAGTGAAACTTTTATTACTTTTGAGGTATATTTCTGTAAATGAAACTATATCTCACAATGGACAGATCACTATTGTTTTAGTGCCCCACAGTGAAAATCAGTTATGCACATTGTGCGTCTCGGGCATTTTTGGTGTGCACTTCACGGTAGTATCAATGAATTTGTGGACTTGTATAAATTGATCTTCATTTGAATAAACTTTAAACGTACTTTCCCGATGTAATCCCCTCCCTCCAAGCGTCTTAACTGGGGTCTGTTTTTATTCCCTCACCGATTCTGCAGCTGAGCTGGACCGTCCATCGTTCATATCATATGAACAATGCAAAATCATATGCCAGCAAAAAGAGAGATAATGTTTTAGTTTTCTGCAAATTCAACTGCTTTTGCCTCAACATGGGGGCCGACTGGTCTGGCTGACGGCTTCACATCTTGGCCGAACGGTGAAGAAAGTTGTGTGCCAAAGTTTGCCCGCTCTGCTTCCGAGCATCTTCCTAGTTCTCCTGCTTCGATGGGGCATCAAAGTCTCCAACGAGATCTAGCAGATGTGAACAAAAGTCAAGAGAGAGGGAAGGTCATCACTTTGCAATGGAGCAAATTCAAGCAGTGCAGTCAGATGATAAACCTTGCAGCTGACTAGGCAGTACAAATGGATGTTCATGTACGGATACGTCAGTTAAAAGAGCCGCAAAACAAGAGAAAAATAATGTTTATCAATAACCTACAATATTTGTACATTGTATAATATTGCTGTATAAAATTGCTGACTGGATTACCTCTATACTACATATTTAGCATGAGGTTTGGTACATCAATGTCAACTTCTGTTTGAATTGTATCAAAGTTATGATTTTCAGTATAATTAAGCCTTTGATTACGAATGCACGGATCTTTTATTCGTACCTCTCTTGATTGTCTTGTCGCATTATGTTGAGATATTTAGATTCCATGAAATGTTTATTTCTGCGTGCATCATCGAGTAGGTGGTGCAAACTTTAACATATGATCCCCAAAATCTTAACGGTCTAATCTGTGAAGGGCCCTAGAGTTACCTATCCAGCTGTAAAATCCATTTTTTTTTTTCAATTACCACACAACATGTATAACTTCACCATCTGCCCTTGTATTCAGCCTATTTTCACCCAAATTCAGTAAACTACCCCACTTAGAACTCCTTGCACACTGTATGCACTGATGGTTTGGCCTATTGTACACTGCAAGAGTACCAGGGCCCTGTTTCATAAAGCTGTTCGTAAAGTTACGAACAACTTATGAGCGACTGGTGATCAGTCCTGATGTGCTATCAGAATTTCCCTAATTCAGCACAAGAACTGATCACCAGTTGCCAGTAAGGCGTTTGTAACTTTACGAACAGCTTTATGAAACACCCCAAAGGATACCCAGGCTTTACTAGGCTATTTTCTGATCATGTTACTCCACTGCATGAACTCTTTTGTCTTCTGATTCCACTTCCATTTCATCAGTCATGCTCACTCATTCAGAAACTTGTAGCAAATACACTTCATTTGGATTATTAAATGAATTTTTTTTTATTGATTCTAACAATGACTGACACCAAACAACTATTTAAATCAATTCCATCAGCAAATGACACGGCATAACTTTCTCATCATTAACAGAGGGAAAATTATTTTGTACATAGCTGTAATTAGGAGTACGATCCGACAAAATACAGTGCACTCCCGTTACAACGAACACGGTTATAACGAAATTTCGTTATAACGAAGTAAAACTTCCTGTCCAAAAATTATCGCCATTAAAGTCTATGGTACAAAATTCGCTTATAACGAACACGGTTATAACGAAATTTTCGTTATAACGAAGTGTTTTCTGAGCACCACTGACAAAAAAAACCAAAAGAAATGTGCTCCGTTATAACGAAATGAGGATTGCTTTCGAAAATACGTAGCGGAACAAGTATTTTATAGCGTCTCTGCATGGGCGAACGCATCACATCACTGTGTGTTCGCTTGGTGTGTCACTATTGTAATACAATAATCTGAAATTGAATTACTATTTGCTTTATTGTTCACATAGTTTTCCACTGTATGACGAGTATTCAACAAACAGAATATGACAATGATATGCGTGACTTCCTTGTTTTCGTTATATATTGTATTTGTTCGGTTATAACGAAATTTCGTTATAACGAAAGAAAACTGCCGGTCCCAAGCATTTCGTTATAACGGGAGTGCACTGTATACAACCCCTAGTAAGAGTACAAATAACTTAGAAAATTTTATGCCTCCTGTGGGTTCTACAGCATACTGTCAAAGTGGATATTTTCGCGCGACTAATTTTTTTTTTTGCGCTCAGCAGGGTAAGAAGAGTTTCGCGTGTTTTTAATTTCGCAGAATCAAGACCTCAAATACTGGAACATATGGCAAGCAAAAAATATTTGTGTGCTTTTACTTTCGCGCTAGTTTCAAATTTCCATTTTTACAGTGCATGTTTCTCTCACCAACTCTCTGGTGTGTCTGCCTTCTTCACTACTACAGTCCACTAGTACACATATGTATTTCTATCAAAATCAGAACAAAAGGTGGCACTATTCTTGATATATCTGCAGTAACATTCCAGCCCCTTGATTTTTAGCTTGCTGGTGAAAATTACCACTTCTTTTTTGCATTAAACCATGGTAAACAACAATTTGTTTCAAATGAAATGAAATCCACTTTAATCCACTTTCAATACTCTAGGCTTTCATTAAAAACCTCCCATGTTCTACTCTCGAACAAGCAAATGTGAACTGATGTCTAACTACATATGTATTGTACTCCTGAACAAACCAAAACAAATATAAGACAGATAACCCAGAGATAATCTGCATACATTGTATAACAAGATAAATCATCAGGTCCCAACTAACTTTGCATGTTAACCAATGGGAAATTAAAGTTAATTTTACTGTGAGATAAATTTTGAGCCTAAAAAAAAAAGAACACCAAAGAATTTTTTTTTTTTTGTAAAATTTCATTGCGACAATGCCAACTCTGTGCTTTGTTTGTTGAAACTGGCAGGGGAAACCAATTTTCCTCTTCATGGCCACAGGTTACTATCAATACATTCACCTTTGAAGTGTTCCAAGCATACCAAAAAATGTTTGGTAAGATTAAAATCAAACCCACAATGACATTCTGCATGAAATTAACCCAGCTACGTTTGTCGAGTTGCAGTGTCATTGGAAAAAAAAAGTCAGCCAAAACATGTCAACATTTTTCTCCTTGTCCTAGTTTAACTGCCAACAACATAATAAACTGGCATTGTGAAACCATTTCAAAACTATAATTTTCCAAACCTACAGCAGAAATCGGAACATATCACACTGCATTAATTTGCAAAAGTTAATCCTCGAAGTAACATCTTTCATGTGCATATTTCAAATGGATAGCTGTACACCTTTTGCTTGGTCGATGCATGCAAGCTGTGCCGTTTCCTTGTTATGACATCTGCATATCATTACCATAAATTAGATCGGAAACATTTTTGGGGAGGAAGCGCTCTCGAGCTGCTGTGTTTGTCATGTTATTTCACACTAACTGTTTATATAGTGGAACATGAATGTTTTATACTTAGGGTAAGAGTTTATCTTTTGAATAATTTACACAGTTTGAAATTTCATTCGTACTTATTATAAAATTCCTTTTCAGCTGCCAAAAAGGAATTTATAAAAGCTGATTTTCCACTACCGGAAGGGCCAAAAAGGGACAATCTTGTCCCCAATGTATCTTCCTCATGGTTATGACGATGTTGCCTTGAATTCACACCCGGCGATTTGTTTCGACCAAACGTACCTGGTACATCCTCGTCTTCCTCATCGATGGTGTCCGGCTTGACTGCAATCGTCTTGCCGCCGGCCTCCTGGATGGGCATGTCTTGTGGGAGCTTGCTACGGAGAGTTGCATTGTCCATTCCCTGCACACATCGATGGCATCAGAGAGAATATTGGGGGGACAAATAAATACCTTGGGCACATTTAAAATCGTATCGTTTGCCGCATGGGAGTACTTTGGAACACTTAAGGGTGCTACAGAATCTTGAAGTACCTAGGTAGTTAATACAGTTACAGGGGAGTCCCATTATTGTAAGGTCAGATACAATGGAAATTTGCTTTTAACGAGGTACTAACCATAAATCGTCAGCTTCCAACTAACCTTTGCGTACAGGTATGGAAATTCAAAGTTTCTTTTCCTGGGAGATGAATTGTATAACTTATAAAATAATCATTTACAATTTATATACATAACAAATACACAATGGGAATGTAATTTCACATTAAAGTGGTTTGGGATTGGTCGCTGATAAGCAATGACAGAAGCACTTTGGCATTTCTCTCCCTTGCACTTATTTCTACGTCAGGAGAGAGTTAAAGTCATCAGAGCCAAATGCCAAGGACTTGCACCCCTTGACCTTGAGGGATTTTGCCCAAAACTAACCCGAGCTTCTACACCTCATGTAACATAATTGGGCCAAGTACGAACAAAAAATCCACAGAACAGTTTTTCTTCAATCATGATAAGAGCCAGGTGGGACAGACAGATCGACAGACAATCCAAAGACATAATACCTCCTCCAGGGTGGAGGTGGAGAGCCAACTCCTGCTAGATGGCCCTAAACAACTTACCAACTGGTTCATAATGCCGGGTAACATGTCTGACAGCTGTTTGTTTTCTGCATGTCCACTGATGGCAAATGTGTTGGCCGCTAACGATGCTTGAACTTTGGGGTTGTTGAAGTGAATCACAGTACCATCATCCTTGATCATATTTACCTGGTAAGGGCAAGAGACATGAAAGCTTGATCTTTGAAGGGTGTAGAGAAATTGATATAATGTGAACACTGCATGATGACTGATAACCTGCTGCTTACGAGGCTCAAATTTTTGTTTGCTGTAAAACCAGGAATGTTCACATCCATGCCCACATGGAACTTTTGAGGTGCCATGATTTGCAAAAGTAAAATGCACACTATTTTTTTTTTTCTGACCAAAGCATTGAATGCCAGTGGCAAATTTCATGCTGCTATTGTTTCTAGTTTACAGTATTAGGAAATGTATGCAATATTAAACAGTACCATACTATAAATTCCCTCCCCCCCCCCTCCCACCCACCCCTAACCCCACCGCGAAAATCAATCTTGGGACTAGGATTAAGCACATAAAGAAACATTACGATTTGCCATTAATTTTTGTGAAGTGACATACAGACATGACATTTTTATTGTTTATTTGTTCAGTTACAATGAAATTTCAATATAACAAAGGAAAGCGGCTGGTCCTGAGGACTTCGTTATAATGGGAGTCCACAGTATGTAACTGCTACCATCACTCTTTCCTGAAAAAAAGGGTCACTTCCCTGAACTTACCTCTTCAATACCAGGAATATTATTTACAGCTAATTTCTTTAATGAGCTCTGCAGTTTCTTGTCGTCTGTCGTGGCCGTCTTGTGGACAACTTTCTTTTTTCTCCTCTGGGTACCCTTGCCACCTATTCTGACTTGCTGTTGAAGCTTGGACAACTTTTCGGGATTCATTTTTGAGATTGTTGAATTCAACAGTTCATGAAATAAAAATGCTGGAGAAATCCACTCTGTCTGACCTCAGCATGTATGTAAAACCTGCAAATTATTAAAAAAAAAAGGGGAGAATTTGAAGAGATTACAACCATTCTTTGATCCATGACAAAAATATACAGTAGTGATACTGTGACAAAAACAGTAAAATGCATGATAACTTTTTTCACAAATATTCATAGGCCTTATCAATACAAAGGTATAATATTCTTCTCGAAAATAATACTGTACACATTTCTTGTGCATGCCTTTCACTGTTCACACAACTAGTTTTATAGGAATTTAGCATCTGGAATAAGACTAGACATAAAAAGGAATTTATCCCAAATATACATGTGGATCAAGTAAATGCAGCAATATTAGTAGAACGCATCAGTAAAATTTTGAGGAAAATTCGACAATCTGTTCGAGACTTTTTTTTTTTTTTTAAATTTAATTTTGGCGGTGAGACTGCTGGATCAGAGGACTATTACAGGTCATGACATCACATGCACTACAATATAAAGAAAATTAAAGAAAATTCCACAAAATATCATTTCATTATTTTATGGAAAGAACACATTCCCTTGACTGCCATACAGAATACAGTGTATGTAAAGGGTAATATAATTCCCCCTACTTTCTGAAAGAGGTAGGTCTAGTGCTCTTTCATTTTGCTAGAGAAGAGAGAATATCAGGACAATGCTGAATTGTCTTTATATCATTTTCTTTATATTGTAGTGCATACAATGTACACAGTTGTTTGTGATGTCATGAGCCATACTAGTCTTCTGAACCAGCGGTCTCATCACCAAAACTTCAAAAATTCAAAACTTCTGAACGGAATGTCCAATTTTCCTCCAACTTTCACTGATGTATTCTACTATTAAATGTTGCTGCATTCACTCAATGAACATGTATTTTGGTGCGTAACTTTTGAACGGATTGTTCAATTTTCTTTCACTTTCACTGATGCGTTATCGATACTGACATACACAATTTACAACTTACAAAAAACGAAGATTATATGCAGCATGTGCAAACGGTACATAAGGATTTCACACATTCGGTGCTGCACTTTGGTGCAGCTGCGATCGCGTGAACACCCAATTATTCAAAATGGCTGTCAGTGAAAGACGAAGTACCGTTTGCACACGCTGCATAAAATCTTTGTTTTCGGTAAGTTGTATGTCAATATCGATAACAGACATGAAGTTGAATTAACGAAGATTGTCTTTAATGAGTTTGAGGTGACAATAATTATGTCAAGTATTAAAACTTAACGCAATCGGCATGTTCGCTTTGTTGTTGTCCATCATCCTGGTACAGCCCTATAGCGTTTTTACAGCAACTGGGCTGTGTATAGTTCATGATAAACTAACTTGTATCTATACACAGCCCTGTCGTTTCGGTAGTGATTTCAAGCAAAAAAATCTCTCACAAGAACAGCATATTTCTCAAGTTTTTGTGCTCTTTCAGCGACCCTGATTCTTTAAATCGTAACACAGGACTTAATTCATGTACGCTTTGGAAAAGTTTATACTCCGATTTTGCATTTTTGACAGTGAAATTTGGGATTTTATAAGGATTTTTAGAGGTGACTAAGTAAAGGACTTTCCTGTTGCCTGGTTGTGACAATACAATTTGCTGTCTTGTGATAAGTGAGAAGTGTCCAGATTAAAGCTGTTCATAAAGTTACGAATGACTTACGAGCGACTGGTGATCAGTTCTTGTGCTGAAGTATTGAAATTCTGATAAGTATAGCACATCACAATGGATCACCAGTCGCTCGTAAATTGTTCGTAACTTTACAAACAGCTTTATGAAACAGGGCCGTGTGGTGGAGGGTGGCCAAAAACTGAAGTGGTTTTACTCAAATACAGTTCGAAAAAGTTAAAGTTAAGGCCCAACATTGCACAGCCCAAGGACAAGGTGCTAAATTCTTTTTCTTTGCAAAGCAACAGGAAACAAAAAGAAAAATCCATATCACTAACTTTACATACACTGGCTGAGCATGAAATTTCAGCATGATCAAAAAGCAAGAAAAGAGATTAATCGAATTTATATATTTCAGAATTCAACATGCGCTATTGTCACTTTTAACGTAGAATTATCTTTAAAATCTACCTCTCACCGTTACTGATCACAAAAGACAAACACACACACACACAGTCACATGCACCAGCTAGCTACACATGTACAATATGTATGGCGTACGGGCGGGCGCGACCTGCGACCGGCAGTACGCACACTAACCACGCCAGAGATTGCGGGGAAGATGCCTGGGTAACAACACTACTTACAGGGCGGAGGATCAAACTTGCGAATTGACTCAATCAAAGTAGAAGTCATAATATGACATTTCAAAACGATCTTTCACTTTAGTAAGACAAAATATTGAACTTATCGGTTCATAAGAGTAGCATCGTTAAACACCTAGCTAAGAAAATGATGTTCTCACTTACCTTTAATTCATTTCTCTCAGGTGCGGACTGTGTCATACGAGCAATCTAAACCACGAGGCTGCGTTCACATGAATTCAATATGGCGGATGAGTGACGTCGATGTACAAATGATGAAATGTCTACCCAAGAAAATTCAATTTTTTATCAATTGAATCAAATAAGCAATTAAAAAATATATTTAATATTATTTATTATATTTAGTGATTTTTAAATCTCCTCAGAAATGACTAAGACACGCAATGTTGTTCAATACACCAATGTTGCGCACCAAATTATAATATGAATATGCATTTTTAACATGAATATTTATATAACAATTGCAATTACGTTTACTGTATTTTCTTAGATTGCTGTTCGAATTGAGCCCCTCTTTGTCATATAGAGAGCGATAAAATCTTTTAAGAAGAAGCAGAATAGCAAGTTTGTTTACAAAAATTCCTGTAGCCACCATCAAAATGTTTTTATCTATCACTGATAGTGCAATTATGGTCTCATTGTGCATTTTTTCGCTGTATATATCTTACATGGAACAGCCGGCGCGCTATTCGGAGGATAGCGCGCGAAATGGTGTACGTGAGATGTTGATGGCAATACACACTTCACGAATGAATGAACGTCGGAATAGCATGCATAACATTCAAATTGGTTTTGTGCACTGCATCTTTGCCGCCGTCTATTGTATACTGTGCATGCATGTGAGCCATTGCATTGAATGCACTTCTCACATGCATTTGCTGTTGTATTAAGTTGTGGAACGTGTTGTTGCAGTGCTGAACTGTATAAATTTGGCTTAAATTACGTTCAGTTTTGGTTACAATTTCTTTCGATTTGCAACCTATTCTTCTTTAGGGGCATCGTCACATCACATTTACGCTGTTCCTCCATCAGTGCTGACACAAACACATGCACAGTGCAGTGCATACAGAAATAATAACTGGAGTTTCTGCTTTGGCACTGCCACTCTGGCTGGACCGGGAAAGTCGGGACATGTGTAATTAGAGGTGTTCTTTGATGTAAAATTTACCGTAGAAATTCAGATCCTCACTATTACAACTAACCTGGATGTTTGATTGGTTCGAACCATCAAGTTTTTGAAGATGCTTACCGAGGAAAAAGAGCAACAAGCTGGTTCCAGCTCTGCGACAGCCGGGCCTGAGGAGAATGGGTAAGATTTAAGATTAAGAAGTCCGCATTTCATTTCACCACACCACCACATCTAATGACATGTTTTGTATTCATAAACCTGCACGGAGAATCGGGATGGCTTGTGAAGATGTACCTGTAGGCTACAGATACTAGAAAGTTAGTTCTGTGTTAAACACAGGAATGTTGCCACTTCACCAGGTGAGATATTGTCAGATTTGTTGATTGTTCATGAGTTCTAGAAACGTTTAATACACTTTCCTAACTAACAGTTATTAAAACTTTATAGGGTTCTAGATCTGTCTAACATATTAAGCTAATTTGATAAATTTTATGAACTGCTACAGTGCTAGCTGCTGAGCCTGAGGAGGATATTTATTATTATTTTAGAGTGTTCTTTAAAGGGACTGTACAGTACTGGTTGAGGTGGGGATTACTGTTTTGAACATTTCTAAGTGAGATAATGAGAAACCTTTCATGAAATATGAAAGAGTAAATTTTATGTAATTTTAAGAAGGATTCAATGTTTATTTGATGAAAATTGGTTTTCAAATGGCTGAGAATGATATCCAAAAAAGTGGTGATAATAAAAGGCGACAGGCCACCACGCCTTTTATTAGGATCTCTTTGTTTCACCTTGTTTTTGGATATCTCGGCCATTTCAAAACCAATTTTCATCAAATAAACTTTTGATACCCTAGATGCTCTTTGACATCTCACACAGAGTACCGTTTCTGAATATCTCGCAAAACGTTAAAAGCTATTAATCCTCACTTCAACCAGAACTGTACACACCCTTAAATGTTTAAATTTAGGTTTTGTGGCCTCACTCTTTTTTTTTTCTTGTAGAAATTATAGACTCCAGTCTACTCTAGACTGTACTCAAGTCTTTTTATGTTTACATTGGTCTAGAGTCTGGACACAACTTTTTTAAATTTGAGAGACTCCACAAACTCCACCTCATTACACTAGAAGATAGATGCAGAAGAGCAGACTTAATCCAAACCTACAGAATATTCAACAAGATAGACAGAAATGTCAGAATAAATCCTACAGAAATCTTCCAACTTGCAACGTGTCAGAGCACAAGAGGACACCAACTCAAAATCCATAGCAACACATGAGAGTAAGGGAGTTCACGGTTGCGATTTGCGCATGTGAAAAATAAAGGTCAAATGAGAATGTTTGTGTATTTGCCATTGACTTTTAAACGAAAAGAATCCTCAGGTAAATGAGGATTTGGAATGTTGTGTGTTTCACCTTGTTAGAACGCACAGGTGAAAGTGATTCATCAATAATGTTTAACAAAAGCTGCACACGCATTTCATTGACATTGATTACAAAGGTGGCATGCTTCAACAAAAAATGCTCTGTCACAGGTCCTTTCCATGTTATTTGAAAGTCTGTGGTGTAGGGGTCAAATGAGACATGTGCTACCCATGAACTCCCTTGTTGATGCCAGGAAGTATTCATTTAGTCAAAGGGTAGTTCAAGACTGCCAATCTCCCCCGAGCAGCAGTTCATGCAACCTCAATAAACGGCTTCAAAACAGAATTAAGATTATCGTATCCGGGCAATTACCCCCAGAGGGCAATTTAACCCCCCAGCTAAATACTAGTTAGTGGTAAGGTTAGAGTTAAGATTAGCCCGACCAGACACTGTTACGCTATGCGAAAACAGCGTCTGACACGCACGGCATGCAGCCTCGAAGTGAGGAACCTCAACACAACTACAAAACTTAGGAACATGTATACTTTTCTCCTTTAAACAGAATACTTTACTCACGTTAAATGCTACAGAAGAATAGTTCGCCACACTGGGTCCATGGAGACCACTTGCGATAAGTCCGTGGAACAAATAAATGACACTTTCTGGCGCAATTCCTGACCGCCGGGCTTCGTCGTTGCAGGATTCAAAATGGCGCCTTGACTTATGCGCATGCGTGACCGGATGTGCTCCAGAGCGAGCGCGTGTGCGTTGAAAGTGTCGAACAAACCTTGGCGTCTGCGACACAATAACCCAGTACAGTTTATAGCTGTATACCTTATACTAGTAACCGTGCGTACGCTGCTTGAAAGGGCATTCACATCACGTGACCACCCGATATCTGAGCTTGGCCTGGCGTGAAAGATTGTGTACGGTGTGGACATGCTGGATATGATGATCAATTTCGGTAAGTTTCATTACGTACATTTGAATATATATAGCATCAGATGTAGAGTAAATATTGAAGAGTATACTCGATGAGTTTGAGGTGACAAAAATGATCGTAAGTATCAAAAGTCAAAGCTATCGTGTACGATTACGTCGCCTCTCCTAGTGATTGGTGGTCGCGCGCGTACAGCCCTGTCGCGACGTACCATGTACAGCGACTGGGCTGTGTATAGTTAAGTTAAGATTAGGGTTAGGAGTTTGGGTTAGGGTTAGGATTAGGTTCAGGATTAGGATTAGGATTAGGATTAAGGCCAGGGGAAGGGTCTAGAGTAATTGCCCAGGGGGTAATTGCCCTAGACCCGTGAAAAGAGATTAATACTATGAAAATTCTTTATTGGTGTCCAAAGATACTAATCTACAAAATTAGGTATCAGCACTGTTACTAAACCCCTGCGCGGGGCGCTGTGGTACATGTTGGGGTCGCTGGTGTGGTTACACTGTTACTAACTAGTGTTAGTGTTACATAAAAAGTTTTCAGAGATATTTGCATAGTTAGGAATCATGTCTTCAATGTCTGTAGTCCCTTATGTTGATTTTTCTGTGGTACCTGTACTTGTGCAAATTTTGACATTTGATTTGTACTAAGTGCTAAAAAATAGCTGTAAAATTTTAGTTTTATGATGAAACTTATTTTTCTGCATTCCTTTGATAAAGTTAAATGTGTTTGAGTGAAATAACATGGGTTTTCACTTCAAAACATTAACAAAAAGACACAAAGTGTAGCTTAAGAGGGCCAGAAAACTGGACCTTTAAGTAGCAGTTCAGAGGTCAAAAAGTGTAATTTTCCATTACAGTAGAGTTGACTTGCAATGAAAAAGTCCTGTAAAATCAGTCCTAATTCATGTAGTTTGTTGCATAATTACAGAATAGCGAAGTTTCATTTCATGTAACATTTACTGAAAATAAAAGACAAGAGAATGATGGAATTGTACAGTTTCTCATGTCTCCACCGAATGGTTTAGGGAATGTTAAGTACTGGTTGAGGTGGGGATTCATTGTTTTGAACATTCCTAAGTGAGATAACGAGAAACCTCATATGAAATATGAAAGAGCATGTAATTTTAAGAAGGATTCAACGTTTATTTGAAGAAAATTGGTTTTCAAATGGCTGAGATATCCAAAAAAGCGATAATAATTAAAGGCTACAGGCCACGCCTTTTATTACAGGATTTCTTTGTTTCACCTTGTTTTTGGATGTCTCAGCCATTTCAAAACCAATTTTCATCAAATAAACTTTTGATACCCCTTAGAATTGCATGCTCTTTGACATCTCTAGAGTAGTTTCTGAATATCTTGCAAAATGTTAAAAGCTAAGTAAATCCTCACCTCAACCAGAACTGTACACACCCTTTAAGAGTGCATTCACTACAATTTAGTACAACATAATTTCTAGATCTTGACTCTAATACTAGTGCTGCCACATGCTGAATGATGTCATAAACTCCAAGTTTTCTCATCGATTTGTTTAGAAATACATATATATTTTTTAATGGGGGGGGGGGGGTATCTTTGCTAGGCTATTGCAACACAATATGTATTCATTACAGCCAAATTAAAATTGGTGTAGAATTGCAGTTCTTAAAGAGATGGTATAGTATCAGTTGACTGAGATAAGGATTAAGCTTTTAACTTTTTGTGAAATACTCCGACACCACTTTTTGAAATGTTACAGAGCATACAATTCTAAGAGGAATTCAAAGTTTATTTGAGATATCCAAAAACAATTTTAAGTACAGTGTAAGACAAAGCGATCCTGATGAAAGGTGGGTCCCACCTTTTATGAGGATTCCTTTGCTTATTGGATATCTCCACCATTTCAATACCAAATTACATCAAATAAACTTTGAATCTCTCAGAATTACATTGCTCTTTCATATTTCATAAGAGGTTTTTCATTATCTCACAAAAAAAAGTTGGAAACCTAGAGCCCCATCGCAACCAAACTATATGATCCCTTTAAGTGAGGTGTCCGATATCAATTTTCAAATTGCATATCATAAGTAGAGCATTGTTTGTTTTTGTTTTGTTTTGTTTTGTTGTTGTTTTTTTAGATTTCATGTCACTCACACATCAAACATAGCTTTGTATTTATGCATTAATTTGAATCAGTGTTATTTCAATTTTATGTACAGTTAACCCTGTCCCTATTATTAGAATTAGAATTAGTATCTCTTTCATAAATCATTCTTTGAGATGTTCAGAAATGTTTTTCTGTCAGCATTTAACTCATTAAAGGGTGTGTACAGTTCTGGTTGAGGTGAGGATTCAGCTTTTAACATTTTGCAAGATATTCAGAAACCACTCTGAGATGTCAAAGAGCATGCAATTCTAAGAGGTATCAAAAGTTTATTTGATGAAAATCGGTTTTGAAATGGCTGAGATATCCCAAAAAACAAGGTGAAACAAAGAGATCCTAAAAAAGGCATCGCCTGTCACCTTTTATTATTATCACTTTTTGGATATCTCAGCCATTTGAAAAACAATTTTCATCAAATAAACATTGAATCCTTCTTAAAAGTACATGCTCTTTCATATTTCATAAGAGGTTTCTCATTACCTCACTTGGGAATGTTCAAAACATGAATCCCCACCTCAGCCAGTACCGTACAGTCCCTTTAATCATATTCATACATATATATCCTGTCTTCTTTTTTTTTCTCTCTCTCTCTTTTTTTCCAGAGCCCAAGACATTGATGCCGAGGCCCTGGATCTTTTAGGCCAAGGAAAGAGGAATCTTGTTGTTGGGGATCCACCAGCTGCTGTCCAGTGCTTGCAGGAAGCTTGCGAGTTGTTGTGAGTTTGATGCCAATGCAAGAATTTTAATAAAGGGAAGTTTCCCTGCATAGGCATGTGTGGATTTTAGAAAAAGGCCAAAGATTTTAGTAAAAGTTTGATGAAAATCTGACTGCCAACTTACAAGTTACGAGTTTTTGAAATACCGGTAAAATAAACCTCCACAAGGTTCAATCTGCCGTGCCAAAATTTGACCCCGCGCAAAAGCATATAGGTTTCTACATGTAGCTGGCAGTAAAATTTTGGATGCTGTTATGGTCCAATTATGGGTGGCTGGATTTCCGTGTTGAACTTGCACTTCAAAAACTCTCTGGGTAGAAACTCTGTTGTCATCTAATGTCACAGTGGCAGAGCTACACCAAGAAAATGTGAAAGGAACTTTAGTAATATGATACTAGCTCCTCCAGACAGCTTGAATTATATTATTTACCTTCACATATGGCGATCATGTCAAGGGAATGTATACTCTACCTAAAAAAAACCACACATGAACATGAAAAAGTTTAATAAAACTTCCCCTGTTATTGCACAGATGAAGGTTTAAATTGCATGATGTAATTATTCACTGAAATTGTATCATTGGCTTTCCAGGACATTGTGAAAGAGAAGAAGAAGAAATTGATAAATGATGCACTTGTTTAGAAGATGCTACTTGAAATCAAATAGTTTGATTTGATATGATTTGATATTATTTCTGTACAGTAAAATAAGATACATGATATTTAGATACAGAAGTCAGAGCATTTGCATTGTACCTGGGATTTCACAATGACATTGGAATATCTGCTAAACTTAGATTGTTATACACAAATTAATGGCCTACTCAGGGAAGAGGACTTACGATTCTGCCAGAAGTTAATAACATTTCCCTTGTTGTTTCTGCCCGCTCTACACAGGGCTGCCAAGTATGGCGAAATGGCGGATGAGTGTGGGGAGGCGTACTTCCGGTATGGCTGTGCCCTCTTGGAGCTGGCCAGTATGGAGAATGGCGTCCTCGGTAACGCCCTGCAGGGGGTCCCGAATGAATCTGCGGACTCTGACTCCGACGATGATGATAATGCTGGGAAGGAGAAACCCAGTACAAGCAACATAGAGAGTGCGGACAGTCTGGAAGGTAAAGTATTGTTTACTTAGAATTACAGTGTAGATAGGGCAACTAATCGAAGTGTCCATCATAGAATAAAACATTCATCCTGGGTTGAACAATGAACATTTCAAGGGGATCAATCCACAACCCTCAAAAATAGCAACCCTCGCATTACCTATTCTGGAATCTGTTTAACAAAAACTAACCAGTTGGGAAGTGAGCCATAAAGGTCACCTACCAATTAGATGTATTGGACAATTTTCTACTCCTACAGGGGCAAGTGGTGGTGATGATGGTGCTGGGGTGTGGGGGGAGGGTCATCTTTATATTGTCTTGGTAGAAAAATATAGGCAACCCTTTTCATGTCTTGTAAAAATGCAACCTCTACAAAAGTTTTAAGGGCCAGTGACTGTCAGCCATCAAAAAGTAAACAAAATCTATCTATATGTATTCTAGAAACATTTATATGCACATTTATTTCCATTCATTGTCATTCCTTTTTCTTAGCCAAAGAAAGAGAAGAAGTAATCCAACAGGTGCAAGAAGCACTTGAGGCAACCTGCGAAAAGGAAGAATCCGAGAAAGAGAAGGGAGGGGAGGAGGAGGAAAAGGAAAAGGAAAAGGGGGAGGGGGATGGGGAGAACGAAGAGAAGATGGAGACAGATGAAGGTGGGGAGGATAAGGATGAATCGGAAAGGGAAGATTTGAAAAAGGAGGATGTAAAACAGGGGACTGAAAATAAGGAGAAGACCGGAGAAGAAACAGAAAATGGAGAGAAGACCGAAGAGAAGAAAGATGAAGCAAAAGGAGAAGAGGAGAAAGATGCAGCAAAAAGTTCCAAAGAGAAGAAGGAAATTTCAAATGACAGTGAGAAAGCACCTGCTGTAGAGGGTGATGTGAAAAAGGAAGTTGATGGTAAAGATAAGGAGGGGGAAGAGAAAGGGAAGGCAAAGGGTGAAAAGGGTGATGCTGAAACCAGTGCAGCAAAGACTGATGAGAAAGCAGATGATGCCAAAAAAGAAAAGAAAGGTATACACTCCTCAATCCCCATATCGATGTTAATGGAGCACACAAGGTGTATATTTGTCCTGCATTTCATCAGCCGTTTTGTGAAAATGTCAGTAACATCAGAGCAGTTAAAGTCTTAATTTCCTGTTTGAGCGATGTTTTAATTTTCTTTTTTTCTGTGGCTGTGGATGTGTTTTGTGTTAACGATAATTGATTATGCCATCATCCAATCAGTAACTTGATATTAAATGTACACTAACTCTTTTAAAGCTTCACACAAATGCATGCCAACTCATAGTATTGTGAAATTGTGAATCCATCTAACCTATATTTTGTGCTCATTCAAATGCTGATTTCTTTTTATATGAATTTTCTCAAAGGAAACAACAGCTAGTTATTTTTCACATAATTTTTTTTTTGCCATGAACACTTGTGATAGATCGATGAATTAAAGTATGAGAAAATGAGAGGTGCTAATTTATGATCTCACTATTTTGCAATGCAAAAACTATTTCCTTTGCTGTTCCACCAAATGACTGCAAATTGACTGCCATTTAGCCAGGGGAACCCTAAACAGTCTTTGTTTTCATTTACCTCCAAATCAATACATATCTGGCATTGTGCAGATAAGGAGGGTGCAACTCAAACATGCAATTTATATATATGTCTTCAAGTTGTCATTATGTTCACTAATCTCTCATGAGAAGAAAGCAAAGTCTTGACATGATTGATTTCGCTTTCAGTTTGAGTTGTTTACTAATCACTTGTCTCTGCATGGAAAATGTTGCTTTCCGTTGCTTTTGTCAGTGTTGATTTTATTTTAAATGCAAATGCATAGACGTTACTCAACTTAGCTACATGTACGTGCACCTCCCAGTAATTTTGCTCCCTAATTTACAGAGTAACAACTGTAAGAGCAAGTTGCAACTGTTGCAACGACTGGTAATAACAATGTATCCGGAAAAGTAATCATGATATCCTGAAAAAAAAAAACACACAAAAAAAAACAATGTGTTTGTATAGACTTGTTCCAAAGCAATATAAACTACAAAGATGAAGTTCAATCTTCATGCATTGGACTTTGATTATGAAGAAGTGTTAAACCATGAATAACTACTGCAAGATTTTTGAGAAAGCTCACCTTTGTACAGTGCTTTTGATGCAAAACATTTAGTGTTATCACCAGGTGTATATCGGGAGGATCTTGGATCACAGGCTGTAAAGACTAGTTAATGCTATGACGCCCATGACTTTAGTTAATCATAGATTGCATAAGAATATTCCCCTCTTCGCTGGGCAAGGAATTAACCCTAAGATTCTAGTCCTCCATCGGCCACCTGTGTAAAATAATGGGACCTGATCTTTCATTTCAGATGATGATGAGGATGCCGAGCCTGATACAACAGAAGGAGGAGAAAAGTCTGATCAGGTGAGATGCTGGTTTGGAATCCAAAACTCGCAGAATTTCAGTTGGTTTCACACTTGAGATTTATTGCTTTTAACGAAGGGATGTATCATGCACTAACTGTATGAGACATTGATAAATGAAAATGCTGGGTTAGCTGTCTGCCCATTTACGACAAATGAGGAAGTTACAGTTGTACACAAAATGTATCTTGCTAAGAAACTTAACTGCAGGCAACAGGTAACTGTATGCCAAGCAAAGTACAATGGTATCTTGATAGTTCACATGAATGCCGATAACTTGTATTTCCATTCCTTCTTTTTTCATCAGCTTCCAACTTTTGGTTCTAATACAAGTATTTATGATGTATGCTTTGTTAATTTTTCATTCAATTTTCACAGAAAAAGTCAAACTTTGATGGTCTTGGTTTAAAATGTTTTCAGGCTGTAATTTTTATATTATGAAATGATCCAAATTTTCATAATACACTGTGCTGTTGTTACACATTGGTGATTTTTGTTTTCAGTTTTTACTATTTGTGACATGATTGTCAATACATCATTGATGGTCTTCTTTGTAATTTTGTTTATCAGAAAGAAGATGCTGACGACATTCCAAACTTTCAGCTGGCTTGGGAGATGCTGGAACTGGCCAGAGTAATCTTTAGCAGGTAGGTTGTCCTGATCAGCTGTCACTACACATGGCCAGAGCAGACATACTCTGACCAGGGAGGTTCGAGAGATGGAGTTACAACTGACTATAATTATTCAATCAGCTGTCAGTTTTCTATGGATGGACAAAAGAATTCCACAGGTGCATTTGTGCCTTTGATGTCCGATGCTTGAAGCCGCCATCTTTCTGAGCAATCTGAACATTCATTTTTAACGCTAACATAATATCGGATGTATGCTGCTCGTTTATATATCAAATGCAATGAAATTTCACCTAATGATAAAGCATATAAAACAAAAGTCAATTCCGTTCGAAAATATGTGCAAAAGTGTAAATCTGAGCTGTATTTTGTGAAAATGTTTGAAATTTTACCCTCATGGAAAGCCGGTTTTATCACTTTTCTCCTTATTTCCGCAAAATGAAACTAAATGAAACTAATATGGTATCATCTTCAAGTATAGTTCTTCATAAATTAATATGTCAGATTAGCGTACAGACGCTTACAGTCAGTAATTTTGATATCTATTTCAGCAATATTTGAGCAATTTCTATTCGCACACCCCCGTGCCTTTACCATTGTCTGCCGCCCATCGTTTGTAAGTAGGGATAGCGAAAAGTAATTACCATCACAAAGACATATCTTCCTTGGAAAGTGGCTGGTGATTATGCTATGAGACATGAGTCAATTGTCTTTGCATCTGAGTGGCAAATCTAGTTTGACACATACTTCAAATATTTTTGAGTGGCGGCTTCGAGCATGGGATCAAAGCGAATAAGACTGTTGTGACTCCATTTCTCGAACCTCCTTGCTCTGACAATAAGCCAGTTCAGAGTTAGTTCATGTGCACATGGTTACAAATGACATTTCTCTTTCCTCAGTAGGTTAGTCAATTCACTCATTTTCAAAGCAGCAAAATGCACAAGCTTGCCTGACATAACAATTTATGGAATTCATCAGTCATGTTCAAATAAAGGATGAACTTGCATAGACCAGGTGACCAGATTGGTCCATCTATTAGCACTTGCAAGCATCCATTTCATAAATTTGTTTTGAATGCATAAATCTTTTTCAATTGATATTGCCAAATACGCTTGTAACACTTTTTCTGTCAGGTGGATATGCTAGCAAGCACCATTTATAAGGATTACTTGAATAATCATTACATCACAGATGCTGATCTTAATAGTGAATTAAAAAAAAACAACATGCCCTCTTAGAACAGAATAAGAATAATGACCTTTTTCTGCTCATGCCCAAAGTGGAACCCCAAATTGGCATATTTTAAAGTTGTCTTTTGAAAGTGACTGTGATGGTCATCGTCATTACTATTTTCTTATTCATTTTCCCACTGCACCAACAAGGAACGAGTCGGAGGAGTTTCAACTCAAGGTTTCCCAGATCCACCTCAAGCTGGGCGAGCTGGGCCTGGAAACAGAGCAGTACGTCCAGAGCATTGTGGACTTCACCAGCTGCCTGGAGATCCAGAAGAAGTATCTAGAGCCAGAGAGTAGACTGCTGGCTGGAACGTATCCTTTAACCATCTAGTCTTTACAAACACAACCACATCTCAGTTGTTTTGTCCTGTGCCTCTATATTGTAATTTTGATGTATGTGTTTGTTAAGGTGCCTTTTTGTTATGATTTCCCCCGCCAAGGAGGTGATGTTTTTGCCAGCATTGGTTTGTTTGTTTGTTCATTTGTCTGTCTGTCTCTTTGCAAAATAACTCAAAAAGTTGTGAACAGATTTGGATGAAACTTGCAGGAAAATTTGATAAAGGCAGAAAGACCAGTTGGTTAGATTTTGGTCGTGATTTAGAAATTTTGTAATGATTAGAGGGAGAAAATAGTATTAACAGAGCAGTGAAAATTTGATATGAAGTTATGCTTCCACAGCACATTCATATTCATTTTATTGAATAGAATATAAAACAGACAAATGGAAGAGTTTGGATTCCCATTTTTAGTATAAGAGAGGTGTAGAATTTGAAGTTTCACCTGTTCAAATTCAGTTCAAATCATATTCACTGCATCTCTTGTTCAAAACTTTATACAGACTTATAAGTGTAAAGCTCAATACTTTGTATCTTTTTCCCTTCTTATGTTTAATTCACAATGAAATATAGATGATCCTTAATGATATGGTGCAGACATTATAATCTTGGCCTGGCATACACATTTGCTCAGAAGTATGACAAGTCCATTGAGGTAAGATCATAGTCTTGACCTTTAAAATCATTTTTTTCCCCTGTTAACCTATAATAGATTCCAGTCATCTAACCTTTGCCTGAAATGCATACTTTCGAAATTTTACCTTATTTCTTTTTTGCAATGAAAAATTTGTTATTTATCCTAATCTTTAATCTATCACATTTAATCTTGAAAAATAGACTTTGTCATCATACAGCATTTTTCCCCTCACCTAGAAATGACCAGCTACCCATTGGAAGTCAGTGGATTGAAATTGAGTTGAGTTGTTCCAATGCTGCCCCCAGCAAAAGAGACTGTGAAACTGTCATATAAATGTTAAAAGAAAAAAAAAATGCTTGTGTGTTTGAGTACCCAGGATTTTGCATTTTGTTTTGTTTGTTTGTTTGTTTTGTTGTTGTTTTTTTGTGGGGGGGGGGGGTTGGTGTGTGTGTTTGTCTGTTTTAGTTTTTGTATTTGTTTAAAAGAAAAGAAAGAAAAAAGAAGTCTCCTTCCCAACCCCCTTCCTCTTGTTTCACGTTTTCATCATATAACATTTCAATCTGCAGCACTACAATCTCTCCAAGCAATTGATTGAGGCACGGCTGGCCACCCTGGAGAAGAGAGTGTCGGAGGCAGAGGGAAAGGGAAAAGGTAATATTCCAGAAGCTCTGTGATATATATGTCGTGTTCTGCACCCAGGTGTAGATACTTCTGATTACTGTATATGCCATATTGTGAGTCTGATTTTTCGCCAATCGGGACTTATTGAATAATTTCATAAGTGCTTAATTTCACGATCATGGAGTATGAATGGAGAAATGCATGCGTGCACATCACATTCATGTCGGGGGATCAGACCATTTTCTTATGTTTTTAAATTTGTGAATAGCACCTGCTAACTTCAAAAATTCTTGAAATATTTGGTGTATACCGTATTGTTTGGATTTTTTTTTTCAATGGAATACTTTTTATAAGAGCTATATAAACCTTGACAGCAGAGAAGTTTTTATTCTCTAGCATGTTTCTCAAATTTCCCAAAGATTGTAGTATGCGAAGATATTATGGCAAGTGGTCTAATATATGAAATGAAATGAAATGAAATGAAATGAAATGAAATGAAATCAAATTAATGATTGCATGTACCGGAGGGTAAGAATGTATAAATTGAATCAGTGAAAACTGAGGAAAACTCTTCAAAAATGCCTATTTACTGAATACTAGTATTGTTATGTTGATGGTGCTAATAATTATTGTTGTTGATACCTTACTCACAAGCAAAGTAGTTTGCGTAAAAGTGCTGTGTGTATGTTTGGAAGCAATAATGTATTAAAAAAAAAAAAAAAACAAAACAACCCAGTATTACTAACATATCTTGTTGCTGCGCATACTTTGAAATAGAAAATTGTTGCGTGGGGCTTACCGTAGATTTGTCAAAAATAGCACCAGAGAAAATGTGCACACTAGATTCCAGGTCCTCAAGCATATTATCCAATAAGCATTTTGTTAGTATAGCTTGTAGTTAAGTCTTCGAAGCGGAACATTTCATGAATTTGAATACGTTGTTAAAGTGGCTTGTTCATCATGCTTATCCACAACAGAAAAGGCCAATGAAGATGATCCCCTCTTCAAAGACCAGAAGGAGGTTGATGAACTCAAAGAGCTTCTTCCAGACATCGTGAGCAAGGTGAGAGGAAAATAATACCATGGTGACGAATGCATGCTGATAATCACCAGATTTCCCAAAATAGCAGTCTTTGTTACATCATCAGCTTTCAGCTGCGCGGCACCTCGCCCGAGCAAAGCACGCTCTTTAGTGCGCGTGTACAAACTTCAAGATGTGCAGTTTGAACGCCCTTGTTAATAGCCCCTACCTGCCAAATTATCGAAAATCCTTCATAAACTGCATAAAAATTCCATGATCACGACCAAAATTTAATCATCTGTTCCTTGTGTCATTTTCAACCTTTGCTGTAAGTTTCATCCAAATCTTTACAACTTTTTGAGTTATTTTGCAGACAGATATACAAACACGGACGAAAACATAACATCCTTCCTTAGCAGATGTAATTATGTGAAGATTGAAGTGTTTGTCACTCATGAAATTGATGTTATATTATGACAAAGAAGATCAATGTATGACATACACACTAAATTACTTTGAAAGTTTCACTGTTTATAAATGTTTTACATCTGTACATTTGAGAGAAGATGTTTTGTTTTTAAATATATCATTTACCCAAAGGCTGTGTATACATTCATTGACCTGAAAATTGTGCTTGTCTATATTATGTAATGTTTTGCTTTTTAACATTGTTGCTTCAATGTACTCATAACTATGTTTGTTTGTTTTTTCTTGATAATTCTTCATCCAAAGTTGGAGGATGCCAAAGAGATGAAAGTGCAAGGACCAGTGGGAGGAGAGAGCTCAGATGGAGCTGGTCCCAGCACAGCATCCTCATCAGGATTTGCTCCATCATCATCATCATCTGCGCCTGTTCAACAGGTGCGTAATTACGTGAATACATGCATGTGCAGTCTAGATGAACAACTGTATTCCATTCCGGCCACTAGTTCCTATTTAGGAGGACTATTTCTAAATAAGACAACCCCCCCCCCTTTGTTTTTCGTGATAATTTTGTAAACTTGACAGTTTTTTCACTGAAATTTTACTTTTTTCCTTTACATCTTGCACACATTTTGAAATTATATTCACGAAAATCAGGGGTATGCTTGCTGAGATATAGCACGTTTTTGTGACCAATGTCCCGGCAAATGGCAGTTTCCAATAATTTTTCTGTGTATAATGTGTGGGTTTTGGATGCATGCTGGTCCTGATATAACTGGTTAATCGAGGTCAAACTGTACATAACTTCGGTCAAATGCATGACTCGCACACACAAATTCGCACTTCACTTTCGCTGATAGATCTATGTGTTTTTTTTTTATTACACAAACATAACACTTGAGTGACTGAACAATTAAAGAATGTATTTTTAAATATATTTAATTTTTAGTAACTAGTATTTTCGTTATGTTAATTTAACCTCCTTGTCATCCACAGATTGCGGTGAGAAGGGCTGGAGGGGAAAAGGTGCAGGACGCTTCACATCTCGTTAAAAGGAAGGTGGGTAAACTCTTTCATTCCCATTGACAACTTTTCCGTGGACAACATCGGTGATATGTTGCAATGGTGGTTGTGAAAGGGTCACAATAAAAGTGGAATTTTTCATGGTGTGGAAATTTTTGACATGTAGCAGTAGAAACTGATTAAAGTGCTCACGGAGTCCTCATGATCACCCACAAAATTAAAACACAAAAAATTATTCTTACATGGCATAGCATACTAACTGCTGATCGGCTCATGAGCACACGAATAATTCATTATCGCTTATGTCGCAAAGTGGCAGAAAAAACAAACAAACAAACAAACAAACCCCAACTTACATAAGGCCTTGTGGCTGTGTCACTAGATTTTGTGTTCACCCATTTCCCGCATAGCTTGGTGTGGCGAGTTAGTCTCATTTCTCAGCAAGAAGGCCTTTTCAAAAGGCTACGGAAAGCGGTGCCAAAATCTAGATAGGTTTCAAATTCATTCTAGCTCTTTGTTCTGGCAAGTGTAGAATAAAAGGTTAGTAAAAGCTGTTGAGTTCTGCTTTTGATATTATGTGTGGCCCTTTTTTCTTCTTTCTTTTTACTATGGATGAAAAATATCCTACCTGATACAGTTGTATTTTCTTGATAGCACATGACCTGATTGCAGGTAGTTTATTGGTTGTTTGTGCTGGCATGTAATTTTCTTTTGTCTGTGTTTATGTTTATACATGTCTTTCAGCCTGTGCTGTTAATACAATTCTGATTTTTTAATGCATATTGCGGCTTCCTCAGCATGTTGTTTTGTTGATTTGGTTTTTGTTTTATTCTTTTGCTTCATATGAGTCATTTTTACTTTCCCATCCACTTCTAACATCAGAATCATTGTATGAAGGATTTTAACATTATGGTTGCATGTGTTCCATTGTTTTTCCATAACCTTTCATATCTACATAACAGACATATCATTGCTTTATTTTTTTTTCTTTTATTTTCTTTTATTTCTTTTTTGCCTTCATCACCATTTGTTTTTATCATTCAGTGTCTTGTCATTTGTCTCCATGCTTATTCAAAAACTGCCTGGGTAAAAAAAAAACCAACAACAACCTATGACAGAATTATTCCAAACCACCACCACCATCACAGAGAAAGCCGGAGGAGGGTGATGCAGAGCCAGGAACCTCGGCCGAGACGAAGAGGAGCCGTCAGGATGAGGAGGAAAACGTTACCAAGGATACGACCACCGACAGCAGCGGGGAGAAGGAGAAGTCGGCAGGAGCCGCTGTCAATGGCGCAGGAGATGCTGCCATTGCCAACGGCAACGGTCAAATGAACGGCGACACCAATGGCAAAACTCTGACCAATGGCAATGGGAAACTCTCGCCGGAAAAACCATCGGTGAGGGGGCTCATAGGTTCATGCTAGGACTTTTCCTTCATTCTCAGAAGTGTCATTGAATGGGTCTTTTTCAGATCTGTTTCTGGTAACCTATGCATTTGAACTTGATTTCTGATTGCCCATGTAGCATTTCTGAACATAGGGTCAGAGCACCAAATATACAGTCACTTTCAACTCTTCATATGTACCAAAAAAAAAAATGGTCGTCATACAATCTGACTCGAGAGCTTTCATATATATCTTGTCCAATATATGACATTTCTAAGCATATCTAGTGCATGCTTTTTTGTGTAGACATGGTGTACATTGAAATCATACTTGTACAGTGCATTCCTGTTATAACAAAGTTCTTTTTAGGAACCGGCAGTTTTCTTTTGTTTTATCAAAATTCTGTTAGAATCAAATAAATAAACAATAGAGACAAAGAGTGGATAATGTTGCGGACTGAATTTTTGTCCCACTGTAGCCAGAATTTTGTTACAACTGTGTTTGTTATATTGGGAATGCACTGTATTTATATTTGTGTTAAGTCCTACTCCCGAGTTCATTCAGATTTGGGATCATGCATCTTATTACATGTTATACCTTTCTGCATTTCCTATTCACTTTCATCATTGTCGGTACTAGGGTCCAATCATATTCACACCAATCTGCTAGTGGCTGTGTATAAATGAAACACACACTAATCTTTATCTATCCTATGACATACTTTTCTCTCTTTCCCTCTGTAATTTCTAGATTTTGAGCCAACTTCTTGTCATTTCTCTCTGCTGCCATACAAAAATTCAAAACCATATCTTATGCCACTGAGAGATTTTCTTCTTTCTTTTTTTTTTTTTTTTGCAGTGTGTTTCAGGAGAATTCATCAAAACAGAGACCTTACATATCTGCTTTCTCAAGTGCTTGTTGACCACATGCTGAAAAAGGGAGAAAAATCATAAATGCCAACAAAATTTAGCGAGGGTACAAAATGTATCTTGCATTGTTTTTCTTAGAAGACTGTGGTATTAAAGGTATTAGCCCACATTTGTAAACCTGCAGCAATTGGTCTCATAGTTAGCATGGAGTTTGGGTATGGTTGCAGTAACACCTGTGCAAAATTTCGTTCTAATTAGTCCATTACTTTCATAAAAATGAATGAAAATGCACCGTATGCATGCGTATAACGCTCGCTAGCTCCGGTCCACGTACGTACTACATGCACGCGATACATGTGTAAGTTACATGTACATAGCTAGCCCGCGCTCGTAATTCGATTTTGGGTCGGGTTGACCCGGTTTGAAAATTGATTTTAAAACGATGATTTTCTCTCTTTTATCGAATGGTATGGACAAAGAGCAACAGGTGAGGTATGTTACTGTTATAACTTGTACTTGAAGTCATATTGGACCTGTTTTATGCAGTTTTGATTTTCGTGGGTTTGCAAATGTGGGCTAGTACCTTTAAAAGCTGGTCATAGCAATATGTAGTTTCACAGCAAACATGTGTGACTGCCCAGCTCAAAACCCACAAAAAGTAGGCCAAACTGAATCCACACTCTAGTTTAAAAGAGTAAGCTCTAAGCATTAAAAAGATATGCAACATGTTGAAATTGAACCATCTTAATTCCCCCCCCCCCCCCCTCTAAACCGGTGGGCTGCAAAGCTCTCCCTGGTCAGTGGTGGGTCAGGATATTTGCCAAAAATAAAATTAAAGAAGATTCATATTTGATCGAGATATGGGCTTAAAAAAAAAAAAAAAAATTGCAGGAGCCAAAGTGGGCTTCCTGTTGAAAAAGGTTGAGTTGAGAAGTGCAGTCCTACCCCATTCAAACAATGAGTGAAATAAGAGTTAGGAGAAAATGTGTCCTATTTTCTAGTGTAAACAGCACTTGCGTGGACAAAAAAAAATAAGGTTTAGAAAAACTGTTATATCTCAGTTTGTTTCAAGCCACTAAATTTTGACAGGAGTTGAGGAAAGAATACTCTCCCAGGTAAGACAAACTTCAACTAGAAATGTCGCTTTGGCGACTGGTATGCCTCCGCCATAATGCATGATTTTCCCAATAGGTCTAGATAGTACATGTGGACAATGTGTGATTACATTTTCACAAAATTGGCAAAATATTGAAATGACAAGTTTGTCACAAATGTGTTGAATGTTCACCTTCCTTGACCTAGGTTTAATTGGATGAATAGGAGAGCATGTATCTAGGGATTTAAGGACTTTAACTCGACTTTGACCCATTCATACATTTAGGCATTGAGTAATTTTCAAGGTACAGGTGTGGAGAAAAAGTGCAATTTCTGAATTGAATAGTAAATTGTTACCATTTTCATCTGGCCCTTGACCCTAAAATTCATAAGATAATCACTTTCAGGTAGAACATGCATAATATGTACTAAGTTTCAAGATAACTTGAGCCACTTCCGAGATATGGAGGAAAAAGTTAGTTCAGCACTTTCACTTGATCTTTGACCTTTTGACCTTTGAGGCAAAAAAAGAAGAAAAAAAAAAACTTTCCAGAGAATTTCTATTAGGTTACACATGTATGCATACACCAAGTGTAAAAAAAAATAACCCTGCTGGCATTGCATGATAGGAGGGAAATAGTAAAATTTTGAAGTGTTGCACTTGACCTTTCACCCCTGACCTTTGACCCCATGAACCCTACATTCTCTAGATAATCACTTCCAGTCAGTATATGTATATACTATGTTCCATGAAGATACCTTGAACAATTTTCCAAGGTATGGAAAAAAAGTTTTAATATTTTTACTTGACCTTTTGACCTTTGACCTTTGACCTCATGACCCAAACTTTCACCAGAGAATCTTAATTGGGTAATACATGTATACACTAAGTTTCAAGAAAATATCTTCAGGCATTCAATAGATATGGTGGAAATAGTGAAATTTTATGTATTTGACCCTGACCTTTTGACCTTTGACCTTTGACCTCATGACCCAAACTTTCACCAGAGAATCTTAATTGGGTAATACATGTATACACTAAGTTTCAAGAAAATATCTTCAGGTATTCAATAGATATGGTGGAAATAGTGAAATTTTATGTATTTGACCTTGACCTTTTGACCTTTGACCTTGAGCATGTGCACCCAAAAGTTGATAGGCACAACTTCACCCCATAATACACATACATGCCAAGTTTCATTAGGATACCTCAACAGGTTTTGATAGTTACCTTGTCCACAAAATTCATTACGGACGGACGGAAGGACGGACGGACGGACGGAAGGACGGACGGACGGACGGACGGACGGACAACCCGAAAACATAATGCCTCCGGCACCACTTCGTGGCGGAGGCATAAAAATATGAGTCTATCAACCCGTAAACTGACATATTTTTGTCCATTACAGTGAATCCTTATCAAATTTTAGTGGGTTATGAGCTGGGCAGTCACATTTTATCACATGGCTGGAAATATTTCCTCAGGTTTGTCTAAGTAAGAATTAATGTGTATAAATTGTGAAAAGATTATGTAACTGTTGCTGTACACAGTTATTGTCCACCCATTTCAACATTGACATGTCATTTGTGTACGATGTTGTAGACCCTATGTACTCATCAATATTTTTGTGTCAATTTTGTCTTTTGTTTTGTTGTTGCCATATAGGAGATCAAAACAAAGAAGCTTCCCACCGAGGACTCTACTGCTGCCATGGAAACAGCCTAGGAAAGCTCCATTCTGTCATCTCGGTCCTTTGCAGAGTTCCCCAAGATGCATTAACATTCCTTAGTTTTTGTTCTCTATCTTGAATTTGGAACTTCACAGTGATGAAGTGCACTGCATGGGCAGTGTGACTTCAGAAAATGGCTGACGCTTAAAGTATTTGCTAACAACTTTCATTTCACCGTCAGTATTTGAACCTTTGGGATAAGATAGAAAAATCATATACCAGCAAGTGATCCCTGTAGGATAGATTGCCATCTTGTATCATAGGTGAACTTCCAAACCATGCTGCCGGACCATGAAACTTGGCACTGGAGGAACAGTGTGCAAATGAATGCCGCATGATATGCAAATGATGCAACAGTGCTCTTACGTACACACACACACAAAAAAAAGTGTTGATTCTACGAGTTGCCCATAGGGGTTTGTTGGAGTTCAGTAATTCAGAGAAAGGTAGTTGAACACATATTCTGTAGAAGAGAAAATTGACACATTCCCCCAAGCATGGATATCTTTCTCTTCAGGATTGCACTTTGGGGTTGAAATAAGTTCACCTTGACACTTTTGTAATGGAAAGAGAGGCCAAAAGTGCCCTCAATTTTTGATATTCGATAAATTGCTGCTGCAGTCATCAAATTAGATTGTGTGTAGTATCAAATTCTAATTCATTATGTGCTTACATCGGAGGAATGTTTATACTCATGTTTCTTTGATAAAAATAAGAATTTCATGCAGATACTGCACAAGCACGCAGAAAAAGAAAAGATTGCAAGCCATTTCATACTGAGTTTTTTTGTTTTGGTGTTGTTATTTTGTAGAGGCATTGTCCACTTATGGACCAGTGCATTCTCTGAGGGAGAGAGGAATGTATTGTAAGATGTCACTTGTAAATTGCTTTGTACATTCTAGTTTAATAGCATCATGTAAGTAAACTTTTTGCAGAAAACCTTTTTTTTCCCAGTTGGTTTCAAAGGGAACTATTCATACTTTGTCATGAAAAACAAGGCTACTTGAAAAGCTTCTGGGGGAAAATGTATGTTTGTTTCTGTTTTTGTTTGTTTGTTTGTTAGTTGTTGGTTTTGTTTTGTTGGGTTTTTTTTTTTTTTTTGGGGGGGGGGGGGGGAGGGGTCAGTTATAGTACATAATTATGTTTAGCTTTCCACTGACTGCACCGTGAAGATTTGCAGTAATATTGTATATGATAAAGTGATGCTTTACCTTTTCAAGAAATTCTGCGCTTTTTCTGTTCTAAACAGAAGAGTCCGGAGTTTAGAATGTGATTTTTTTTACTTTCCTTGCCATTGCAATGAATAGCTTGGATTCTGCAAAATAAAATGGATATTGTCTTGAAAGTGAAAAAAAAAAGAGAGTGTCATTTAATATGCCCGAGGCAAGATTATGCAAATTTCATTTCCACCGATGAGAGTAATGTATTGGTCATATATGTGTTGACTCAAAGTAATATTTGCTTCATATGAATGGGGGAAAAATATCTATTGCCCTTTGTGTAGAAATCCTATTCTTTGTCACGTTTTCGTCAAGTACATGTAGTTTCTTTGTACATTAAATACAAACTGTAAAGATAATGAATGAACAAGTTCTCCTCCGGGTCTTCTTGTACTGTGTATAGTAAAATATGAAAATGAATGTGTGCAAAGTGTAGAACACATCAAAAGAAAACAATGCAACCGATCCAACCGAAAGGTGATGGAGGCACTACATTGCTTATGCGATGGAGCCATAATGCTTTTTCTGGTTGTCTTTGACGTCTATCCAAGGAGGTTTAAGAAAATGGAGTCACTCCATGTACTGTCTTATTTCCTTTGCTAGATGTTCGATGCCACCACTCGAAAATATTTGAAGCATGTGCTAAACTAGATCTGCCGTGCAGATAGGAAGACAATTGACTCATGTCTCATTGCATAATCACCAGCCACTTTCTAGGGAAGATACGTCTTTTTGATGGTACTGTACATTACTTTTCGCCATGCCTATATCTAAAGATACATGTAGGTGATATACACACATATACAGTGTGTAATGGTTAAGGCACAGAGATACGCGATTAGAAATTGGGCTAAAAATTATGAAATAAAATGAAAGCTACAGTACTTGACTGGGCATGCCCAGGCCCTAATCTGATATACTGTATCTATCAATAAAGAATTATGCTTGAAGATTATTCCATAATCAGTTTCATTTGTGGGAATTCAGTGAAAAAGTGACAAAATCGGCTTTCCAGGATGATACAGTTTTAAACACTTTCACATGATTCGTACAGGTCTGACCTACACTTTGGTACACATTTCTGGACAGGATTGACTTTTATTTTATATGCTTTATCATTAAGTCAGATTTCATTTCATTTCATAAGTTAACAAGCAAAATATAGTCAACATTATGTTAACGTTCAAAATGAATATTGAGATTGCTCAACAAGATGGCAGGATCAAGCAGCGAACATCAAAGGCACAAATGCACCTGTGGAATTCTTTTGTACAGCCATAGGAAACTGACAGCTTATTGAATAATTAAAACCGATTGGATCTCTTAAACCTCCTTGGTCTAGCCATCCATCCAATGTGTGTGTGTGTGTGTGTGTGTGTGAGTGTGTGTGTGTGTGTTGTGATAGACAAAGCACTACTCGATGGCTTTATTTTATCTATTTTTTTTTTTTTGGGGGGGGTGTCCAGGTATACTACTGTACAATTTTTTTAAAGACAAATAAGCTAGCGATCCTCAAGGTTGAGATTTAATGAACTTTGGTTTAAAAATACAGTTGTTGCTGTAATTTCATCCAGCTATAGTAGAAATTATCAACTGCTATGTATTTCAGTGAAATGATGTCAAAGCGTGACGCCATGCTACAGTAGACTCCCATAAGGCTGCGTTCACATAGAAGTACTGTATACGCTATATATTTCGCGTGGGTTTTATTTTCGCGAATTTCGCGAGTCGGGAGCTATTCGCGAAATTAACAACACGCGAAAATATCACCTTCCAAAATGAATCCCTTGCCTTGACGATACAAACATTTTACGGCTTACCGAACAGACCATACTGGCTAACGCTAAGCTTGTTTACGTACATATAGCACGTCCACGTTTAACTACTAGTATACACAGCCCAGTCGCTGTGGTAGCATTCGTTGCTAGTAAGTTGAAAATTCACACTTTCTTTGCCACTTCATATGTCTCTGGTCCCCCAATCGCGAATTTAACCACTCGCGAAAATGTGTGACATCGGCAATTCGCGAAAATTTATGTACGCGAAAATTATAGCGTATACAGTATACTATTCGGGTATTCGGGCTCGTTTTTCGAGGGCACGCGAATAGCTTGAATCGAACGATAGGATTTCCTCACACCGGTTCACATAGGAGGGCACTATTCGAAAGTACCGAATAGCAGCGAAAAGTATAGCAAAGTGGGAATCGAACTTGTTCGATTTTCTTCCAGCGTATACCGTCTCTCGTTTATGAAATAATGACAATTTTGGTCTGGATTTGCCCTTTAGCAAAAATAAGCATGTAGACTGACATTCTGATGCAGTTTAGAAATTGTTAATAAGATTTGCTAGGATGTAGGAGGAAGAAATCCTCACTGAATGGGATGGTGAGTTGACGGTGCGGGTGATGGTGTATTCGGGGCTCGAATAGCGAATAGCGAATAGCGAATACTGAATACCGAATACTTCTATGTGAACGCAGCCTTACAACGAAGTCCTCAAGACCAGTAGTTTTCTTTCGTTATATCAAAATTTCTTTATAACTGAACAAATGAACGATAAAAGACATAGAGCGGATAATGTTGTGGCCTGAATTTTTAATTTGTTGTAACCGGAATTTTGTTATAACCGTGTTCGTTATAAAGGGAGTGCACTGTACTTGGGTTCTCAGGAAAATGAATATTGATATAAAAGGTGAGCAGACTTCAGGGTTTGCCTAGAGTGAGACAAATCTACAAGGCTCTTATGGGACATTTAGTGACTAAAAATGATATCACTTGTGGCTCTGATTGGTATTTACATGAACAAATAATCTGAAATTTGAAAATATTATAAAAATGCCACAGCCAAAAAGGAACTTCTTTGGCAAACACTGAAAACATACAGAATGATCAATTTTTATTCCATGGTAATAAAACCAAAAACAATAAGAAACATGTGCAGGTAGTTTAGACAAAAAACAAGGGTAACTGAACCACAAAGTGACTCATTTTGACATTGAAATTAAAATATACATACTAGAGGTGGTCTACAGCTGTATGTGTATACAACTGCACTGTATAAGCTGTTATTTTCACGAATTTTGCAAATCGCTATTGGACCGCAAATTTAACAAAACACAAAAATGTCACCATGCAGGTACATTGTAATGGTGCACTTAGATGGCCTTGGTGTGCATTTGCGAAAACAACATATCGCAAACAAGTCCGCGACCTCATTTGCAAAAAATATCTGTATGCGAATATTACAGCTTGTACAGTATCACGTCATGCAGAAAATAATTACGAACATACATAATAACAAATACAGGCCACTCCCACTATAACAAAATCCTTGAGGTCGGCAGTTCTGTTTTTGTGTTCCATAACATCAAAATTTTGCAACAGCCGATCAATCAAAGTAATGCACATCAAGATACTGTATGTAGATAATAATTCAGGGACCTGAAATTATTTACTTTCTTTTAATGAAATTTTGTTAAAACTGTGTTCATTATGATCGATGGGAGTGCTCTGTGCACGCAGGGAGGTGTTAGAGGAAAAGAAACAAGAGTCTCTCCTTTGTACCCAAGCTCCGTGCCGAGAAGTCATGTGCTGTATCGCAGGTGTTAACAAATTGCTTTGATAATTATTAAAAGACAGCATTTTTTGTAAAGAGTATGCATCATTCCTCAATCACAACAAACCAAGCGAGAAGCATTTTGCTGTCTCAACATTTTTTGACATTAATTGTTTGGTGTGTAGAGAACAGGCAGGGGAACAAAAATCACTAAAAAATAGTAGTTCTTCACGACTTTTTTATAAGATACTAATACAAGTGTATTCCTTTGGGGTTTTTTTTTTTAGTCCAGGGGTATAAATAATAGGATTTGAAGACAAACCGAAAAGATTTATTCCATAACATACACTGTACTCCCAGAAAGCTGTGTACTGTATAATATTTCAATTGCTCTGAAATAAGCTTAAAATTGTTAAAATTAAAAACCTCTCATTTGGCCTCCACATCAAAAATCAATGGAAGAGCAGCTTGAAGCATGGAACAGCAAAGCCAGTGGAATGCTATGAACAGTCAATTGTCACACTATAGAACCTAAGCATATAAATTTGCACACACTGAGAAGAGGATTCTACTCCTCTATCACCTCCCCGGTACATGTAATAATATCTCTATTTTTCATGGCATAATATGCTATCAAGAGAGTTTAGCTCACAATTTTCAATCACAGTCAGGTAGTTCATACAGTCAAAAACTTGACATTTTCCTCATACTTTAGCTACATTATGTACTTGAAATGAATCTCTGCTTGTTAACCCGTTGAAGACGAGTCCCGAGTATACTCAGGCAAGTGTCTATGAGAAATGCATGTTGTAGCAAAATCAAACCGTCCTCAACAGGTTAATTGTGCTTGGTCAAGAAATTTGGCAATTTATATAAGATTATACATGTATTGATGCTAAAATGACACTTTGCTCTAAATTTGTGTCACAAAGATATGAGAAATACATTTACATTACTGTATCTATGTCATCTTCCTGTTATTAAAATCTGGGAGATTTTTTTTTTTTTTTTTTTTTTTTTTAATCCAGAGACAGCAGCACATAGAGTTCAACAAAACATCAACAAGTAACAACTTTCAATGGACAGTTAAATTTTCCAAAGCTTTCCCTGAGCACTTCGCCAATATTTCTGCATATTTTGTTAAATCTACCCAGCAGTTCGAGGCAGCATTCCACTAAACATGACTTATCTCTGGAGGCCTCGCTGTGATCACAAGTAGCTGGCTGTTCAGACGAGTTTGACTGTTCTACCTCAGTCCAAGTAGATGTGACAGTTACTGTATTTGACAGTAGATAAAACATTCTGCAGGAACTGCAACCGTGTGTGGTTTCACCTGACCTATCCAATCCCAACATTCACAGCAAATAAGGGCTTAATAACCTAGGGCCTTAGATACATTTCAGCTACATGTACAACTACAACATGTACATGTGTAACCCTTCAGTAGCTACAGGTTTATTGTAATATCAACATCTCACTGAATATGACATTAATTGTCACATGAAGTTTTTTTTTTTTTTTCATTTGGCTTGAAGCAAAGTGATCATGTATAGGTTGGATTTAGATAGGGGATTCAGATTTAAGTTTCTGCGAGATAACCATGAATAAAATGTTACAGGGAACACAATTCTAAGAGGAGTGCAAAGGTTAATTGATGAAAATCGGTTTTGAAGTGGCTGAGACACCTCAGCCATTTCAACAACAATTTTCATCAAATTAACTTCTTGAGTCCTCTTAGAATTGTATGCTCTTGCATACCTCATAAGGGGTTTCTCATTATCTCACAAAACAGTGGAAACATGAAGTCCCATCTCAACCAAAATTACACCATCCCTTCAAAATGGTAAATTACAATGACACAGAGATCACATGAATAGGGCAGAGACACATACCACACATCTTAACACATTGCATCCCATATGCACACATACAAGTGTGCAAAGGGCAGCCATTGCTATTTCAGTATATTAATGTAATTATCAGGTGGGGCAGCTCTGGATGGTTCAGAGTGTAAAGGGTTAAAGCATTAAAAAGAGTGGTGAGAGGTAGGTTTCTGTGACACCTGCATACCAAACCCAGTCTCTACCATGGGCATAACTTCCACATTCCTTGAAAACAGAGGAATGTACCATGGACCACCAGTCACTTCCAAAGGCACTTTCATCCAACATGCAAAATGCTGCTGTTGTATATTCTGCAGTTCTACTGGCAGTTATCAATCACCTCGCAAGTTTCTCAATGGCAATCATCTTTTCTCTATGGTTTGCAGACGTCTTTGTGAAGGAACTTTTGGCTATCGCCAGTGGGTATTCCTTTCCGCTGAGGTACATCTTGTTGATCATGCGACTCACTCCAAAATGTTCCATTATCGACATGGTCTCCTGGCCCTGGCTTCCTCGCGTGGTTGCATCACCAATGCCTGCGTTTGTAGAGGAGTTCTGTTCTCTTACAGGCTTGCTTTTCTTCTTCCCGAACCTTGCCAGGAAAGCAGCCGTGGCGAAGCCAGTCATGAACGCGTCAAATCCGGCTCGATGGCTGCCACTCTGCTTGGGGACCAGAGGATCCACCTTCATCGTCTCTCCACCCCTACCATCATCCATGCCATTCTGTGTGCTTCCTGCTTCACTTCCATCGGCTGCCAGTACTGTGTGGTCACCACCACCACCAGTCTCTTCCATTTGATCTTCGTCTCCAATACAAGGATTGCCAGCTGATGCGGTTTCCATGGCTACATCCCTACTTCCCTGCACCTCCTCCTCCTTCTCCTCATCTCCCTCTTTGGCCTTCTTCTCATCCTGCTCTCCGTCAAACACCTCCACCTCTCTTTTGCGATTTCTCTTGTTCCTCCTCCTCCTCTTACGCTTCTTCTTCTCCTCCGCAATGACTTCTTCTGCATCCAGGATGGCATCCGGGTCATGTGACTTGGGACACTTCATTCCTTTATTACAATAGCCATGGGCCTGATGTAGGAAGAAATCAACAAAATGATTTATACCATGACTGAAAAGACCATCACTCAGAAGATTACATATTTTGTTGACATTCCAAAGATGGATAATACAAAGCCAAAGGATGCGAAATGCAATATTTGGTTAAGACAGAAAATATGAAATACACTTTGGATCTATCAAATGCATAAAGTTTGTATCTGTTCACATATTATTGGCATGTTTAAGATAGGAAATAATAACCAGCTGCATTTCACAAAGCCACAAATAAAGATTTTATGGTTTATTCATCCGTACATCTGAATGTGACCCGCTACAACAAAAGGATCCTAAAATCGCTGACGGGTGAGCCGAGAAAATCGAGTTTGAAGTCAGATCACCAAAATCTGTCAAAACGTTCGGTTAACATAATTTTGTAGTCTAATGTATCTTCTATCATCTGCCGAAATTTTGAAGCTAAATGATCAAAGGAAAAGCCTGAAAAATAGCATTTTTCTGGGCCATGCTTGGATCGCCCGTCAGCGACTTTTGGATCCTTTTGTTGTAGTGGGTCACGACTGGTTGTCAGCACAGCACACATCAGTCATCAAAGGAACTAGATCAAATATTGTTTGAACGACAAGTTTTCAAGGCAATCATGACAGTTGTGAAATGCTGTGTTTCAAGAGTAAAATCATATTTTCCTTTATTTTGTTACCAAAGTATTGCATAAAGGAAACATACACTTGTATCATTACTTTGCAATGGCCTCAATATCACGCCTTGTTGTTTTTACTTGAGGTCTGAAACAGAGGTAGGTTTTCATAAACAGAGGATTTGCCTCCAATAGCAAGTTACTTTAGGTTCGAAGGACATATAGAAAGCAAAAGAGAAATGACTTCATATTTGCGCCAAATCTGTTGAGGATGAAGTGCCAATTGAATGTTCAGTCAGTGCAGATGTTCAATCCCCTATAATGAATGAACAGCGATATTCCGACAAAATACTATACTTCTTATCAAACTTGCTCATAAAATCCACTTCTTATTTTATTTTCAAAACATTAATCACAGATAATTTCCCTCATAATGATGAAGAACCAAATGATTCTCCATCAAACAACTTTTTAATGTGATCTACACTCAACAGTAATATTCAATGCCATCCTGGACCTAATTTTCACTTAAAACTTGTGGAAAGAGACAACTTACTGCATAGACTTCACAGACCAGTGTAGACTTGGGTCCAGGCTTTCCCTCTCTATGTCTGGACAGGAAGTCTGCAGGCAGTACATAACTCTGGTAGCACACAGCAGAAATGCCATCAGAATACTGGGGGAAGTCTATGTGGACGTGGCACGACCCGTCTTGCCCTCTGAGTGCATTCTCTCGTTGGCTATTTGGAGACAGAGAAGACCAACAGTACTCAACTACTGAACATTAATGCATCATACATTCATAATACACACATACTCACACATCACTTTGATAGCAACATTCATATACACCTATTGCCATAGGCGCCGGAAGTGGGGGGCAGGGGGGCGGCCGCCCCCCCAATCCAAAAAGTGGGGGGGCAAAACGCATTTTTGCCCCCCCAAAAAGCCCCCCCCCCAAAAAAAAAAAAATAATAATAATAATAATAAAAATAAATGAATAAACAAAGAAAATAAAATAAATATGTATATATATGAATAAAAGGGAAAAATTATGGCTAAAACGGCAGCTTTTGGACTGTAAAATGTCAAAATTTTCAAGCTCGCTCGCTTCGCTCGCTCGCATCCAGCAGTTGAGCCCGGTGCGCCTCCCCCTTAATTTCTAAAGCGAAAAACATAGCTACGACGGCAGTTGTTGGACTCTAGAATGTCAAAACTTTCAAGCTCGCTCACTTCACTCGCCAGCATTGAATCGTTATGCCACTCTCCTAACGTTACTGCCAGTAATTGCCAGCAGTTGCGCCCGATGCCCCCCCTTAATTTCCAAAGCGAAAGATATAGCTACAAACGGGAGTTTTTGGACTGTAACATGTCAAAATTTTCAAGCTCGCTCGCTCGCATTGAATCGTTATGCCACTCTCCTAACGTTGCTGCCAGTAATTGCCATCAGTTGCGCCCGATGCCCCCCCCCCTTAATTTCCAAAGCGAAAGATATAGCTACAAACGGGAGTTTTTGGACTGTAACATGTCAAAATTTTCAAGCTCGCTCGCTTCGCTCGCTCGCATTGAATCATTATGCCACTCTCCTAACGTTACTGCCAGTAATTGCCAGCAGTTGCGCCCGATGCCCCCCCCCCCTTAATTTCCAAAGCGAAAGATATAGCTACAAACGGGAGTTTTGGGACTGTAAAATGTCAAAATTCTCAAGCTCGCTCGCTTTGCTCGCTCGCATTGAATCGTTATGCTATTCTCCTAATGTTGCTGCCAGTAATTGCCAGCAGTTGCGCCCGATGCGCCGCCCCATTAATTTCCAAAGTGAAAGATATACTGTAGCTACAAACCCCTTTTTGGGACTGTAGAATGTCAAAATTTTCAAGCTTGCTCGCTTCGCTCGCTCGCATTGAATCGTTATGCCATTCTCCTAATGTTGCTGCCAATAATTGCCAGCAGTTGGGTCCGATGCGCTCCCATTTATTTCCAAAACGAAATATATAGCTACAAAACTCCAGTTTTGGAACTGCAGAATATCAAAATTTTCAAGCTCGCTCGCTTCGCTCGCTCGCATTTTATTGTTATGCCATTCACCTTATGTTGCTGACAGTATATAATTTGTCGATCGTTTCACACCGTCATTCCATAATCCATGTAAGGAAAACTTACAATGTTCCTCAATGACTGCGTTGTTGAATGTATCACATTCCGTAATGTATTGTAGTCCCATTATTGCTCACGCACACACGCACAAGCATACAGACAGTCAAAATTACTTTATGGTTCCCCCCATGTTTCGACCCACCGTACGCCACTTTACATATACATATATATATATATATATATATATATATATATATACATATATATATAATAGATGTGTGTGCGTGTGCGTGTGTGTGTGTGTGTATGTGTATATTGTGTAACATATGCATGGTCTAATCTTGAGCCCCCTCCAATGTTTGCCCCCCCAATCCAAAACTGCTTCCGGCGCGCCTGCCTATTGCTCATATACATACAATCATATATAATTGTACATACAAATATATTCATATACACAAACATACATACATTTATAAATACATACAAGACTGCAAATAAATCACTGAAGTGTGGTTTACCTTCTTCAATATACTGCATTACTTGTTGTTGGTTTTTTTATGACTTTATCTTCTGTGTCGTTTTCAATGGAGAGTGGATTTGAAAGCATATTCCAGCCTTCTGTTATGACCTCCGTACAACTTGATGGCTCAATAGATGTTACCCTAGTCAAAACACGCACACACACACACACACCAACAACCTTTGTTGGCTATCTTCAGCTGTGCAAGACAATAGATAATTTACAAAACAATGGAACTTGATGAAGAAAATTTAATCAGGTATATCATTCGCTGGCATAATGGATACAAGTATGGAAAAAATGCTTATTTTGTTTAATACGCTAATTTCCCTCTTCTAATTTCCAAATTCGATAATTACAATAATTGTAGATCTATACTGATTGACAATTGGAAGGTCAAATAAATCATTGAAATCATGGAACAAAAGTTGTGATATCAAGTGAAGCTTTTAATCTTTAACAAATATCAATACCCAGCATTGAATAGAAATGCCTCTTCTTTTCTTCTTTCAATCAAAAACATTCAGGAAAGATTATCACATGTAACCTCCTTCCATTACATATCAGCAAGGTTGATAGAAGTTACCTTTTTCGGAAGACAAATTCTAGGTAGGATGCTGTCATTCTAGCCTCATATTCAGCCACATACTTGGTGTCAAAAATGCCCCCTGCATACATCTCACTGAGGTCTGCTACAAACTGGGCACTGGTTGGGGGCAGGTTAGTATAAAGGTTCTGGTAGAGAAAGACCAGGTCGACTAGGCCATTGTGGAGAGCCAGTGGCTTCTTTGAAGCCAAAACTTGGTTGAAAACAAGCCTGACAGATGGCCAAGATTTATCCTCTTGCTGAAAGCAATGGAAACATGTTAAGGAAGTGAAAGTGATATTGCACATAATGGGCTCGCAAGCATTCAATGGTTTCTGTTATTACAGAAACACAGCTGATTGACATTATCATTCAAAACAAAACAAAATTTAAGTGATATGCTATGATGTCACAAATTCCTATCAATTGTGGGTTTGCCAAGACCAGCAAACTCTAGGCCTATGCAAAAACAATATAACACACAAACACAGACAAACTTGCGGAGACATCAGAAAGGGCTACTTTAGCAAATTACAACAGAATTGGTTATGTCTTCTTTTTCTTTTTTCTTTTTTTTTTGTTTATCAGAATCAAAAACTTTATTCCTATGAAATATGCCAAACCCCCCCCCCCCCCCCCCCCCCGGAAGATTTCATGAATCACTCTGACAGCTAATGAGAACAATATGAAATGTTCCTTCTCAAAACACTCTTCATAGCTTAATGGAATTATCTACGACGCCTGTTACTACACATTGCACACATAATTATATGGTTAAGTTGTAAATTGTGCTTATCACAGAAACAGGGCACACAATGAAATGTATACATCTGAAAAATCAAGCAAAGGGAGAAAAGAAGTGCAGGGTAAAGCTTGACAAAAAGAAATAATTAAAAAGGCATGAACATATGTTCAATAAATCTATTGTAAGACAAACAGATCATTAATTTGGTTGTCTTTACGCAAGAATCACTTACAACACAATTTCTGGAGATGAAAAGCAAGTACCACATCACATCAGACAACCCTCTGCAGGTACCAAACTAATATTCCAACCAACAAGAAAATAATATCTGATATTACACAAGAAAATGTACCATGCTTTGCCCTCATGAAATTTACATCCCCCAAAGAATTTGAACTAAATGAGTTTGTATAAATTGATCTATCTTTCTGGTTTGCAACCTGACAGGGAATGTGCTATATATTTTGCCCCCTTAACATAATGAGCAAGTAAAATTTTGACTGTGCATCATTGATTTTAGCCTAACAAGACCAAGACGACAAGGTTGGCAGGCTTGTTGAAACCCCACGTACTAGATGTACTGACTTAGGAGCCATTGTGGCCCGGTCGAAAAGGCCACAGCATCTTGATCGTAAGCTCCCTGGTTCAAGTCCCCTCCTTTGACACGACACTTGATCCTCATTCGAGGGGACTTCAAACCGCCAGTGCTGTGGTAGCTTGCTCACAAGCACGTCAGTGATACCATGCTTACCATGTAAATATTTTCAAACACACACACACACACTAACCTTATCAGGACCCCTGTAGTACAACACACCACTGGAGTACTGTTTGTTGAAGTCAAAGCCATGACCAACCAGGAACTGCAAGGCACCAGGCTCTACCATGTAATCCTCATTACATAGGGTCAAGATGTTGAAGGTCTGGGCCACAAACTTCAGTTGATTTGGTGGATTGACCATTGGACTTTCATTCTCTTGATCTTCCAGCAGCTTGAAGCATGAAATCCCGATGGACAAAATTGATCTGGTTTTGGCCACCTCGGAGATGAATCTGTATCTGTCCTCTATAGACCTAGAATAGTAAACAAAAGAGGGTAAGTATGTGACATTTCAACTGCATGCGTAAAGTGATTGCCAGAATGCATATTATTATCATGCCTTTTATTTGGAAGTTGGTGATCAGTATTTTTTTTAACTTTGATATGAAGACAAATTTCACCATTTACTTCTGCAATCCCACGTGCCAATATCTTCTCATCATACTAGCAAGGATGAAACAGTCTTAGTATGGATTTTATTTGTTTTATGTGGAAAGACTTCCTTATATGTCACCCCCTTCCCCATTAATTTACCATATCCACTCTACACTACCCTACCCTTGTTTTGTTAGCTTGCACACAGATGCATGCTGTCTCCACCACGTGCTTAATGTGCATGTAAGCTTGCATCAGTACGTAGGCTATCATGACCAAGGGCAGGGTAGGGCAGAGTACATTGTATTATGACAAAATTAGTAGGGGGTAAAGGAAGGCTCTGTCCATAATTCGATCGACCATAACGCTGTCCATGAATACAGGGCCTACCCATGATTCTACCGCCAGCAACAAGCAGAAACCTATAAGCTTTTGCCCGTGTTTGTAATTCGGCACGGAAGGTTGAGCCTTGTTGGTGAGTGTGAGTTTTTGTACATGATGAACTCTTTCCCTTTGTACAATCTCTTCCAATATTCTATATAAATTGAAAATTACCAGTGCAATGGGCCATGTAATTCAAGCGCAATAGAATAAAGGGCAATCCTGGGTTTAGGGGGCTGAATTATTTTAGGCTTCTATTACTTCAGCATAGCCATACCATAAATGATGTAATTTACCTCTGCTAAAATTGAAAAAAAAATAGGTGATATGAATCAAAGTAATATGATTAGGCAAAAAAAAAAATTGTTTGTTTGCCCTTAATTGCCAAAACCCAAGAGGGTCGGTATGTCGTTTTTTTGTTTTTGTTTTGTTTTGTTTTTTAAATACCCTTTTTACCCACGTAATTTTGTAACTTTGGCAGGGCATCTCGTAATGCACTCATCCTTCTGGCAATACTTCGAGTTCTAGTTCAACTTTGTACAGGATGTGGCACAAGTTTAATGCACTCAAAACTCCAAGGGATTCATTCAAATTTACATCTTGCCAGGGCCCGGAAAGCGAGGCAGACACACTCACTGACAAACACTTATAACGTTCATCTTTGGGTGTGTTTATCAACTCTTTTTCTTGGCAGAAACGTGTTTTCCAAACGGCTTTCAAGGAATCTTTATGAGTTGATAAACGCAAAGCTGTTTTGATTATGGGGTTTGGAAAGCCTTTTCGAAAGCCGCAAATTTGCGCTTTCAGAAACAGGTTTCCAAAACAGGTTTCCAGAAACCTATTTCTAGAAGCCCTTTGAAGCAAGATAAACGCAAAGCTGTTTTGAAACGGCTTTGTACTGCAGTTACAGTATATGACCCCTTCTCCTCTGAGTCAAATTGCGCAATGCAGCTGCGAAGTGACAAGGCCAGTTTTCTTGTTCGCGATGAGTTGTTAAACGCAACTATTTTGGAAGCCATTTCTAAAGGGCTTTAGAAATGGCTTTCGAAAGGGCTTTGGAAACTGCTTTTGAAAGCCGTGTCAAACAGGGGAAAGATGATAAACGCAGCCTTTGTTAAATTTTGCAAACAGCTCCAAAAAAGTACCTTCCAGTGAGATGCTGGCAACTGAACTCCAAACAGTTTTGGTACCATGACAGCTGGTAACGGATGCTGCAAAAGTAGCCATCTTGGCAGTCGCGCTGCGCTGCGCCGTGGCCGGTACAGTAGCTAGCTAGCTAGCGCACTACCTATGCACGTGAGCCAAAAAGGTAGCTAGCATGCAATGCATGCTATAAAATGTAGCCTGCGGCCCTACGCGGCCCAAACACGATTACGACAATGAGATTTTTTTTTTTTTAAAATAGACATTTTTTTCATTCTTTCTTTAGCTTAAAATGGATTATTTTGGGTTTAAAACCATTCACAAATTTGCAGAAGATGAAATTTGTGGAAAAAAAAAATCCAAAGAGAAAAAAAAAAAAAAAAAAAAAAAACCCGACCCGAAATTTCCGTGATTTTTGGTCGGTCGCGAATGGCAAACAAACCATTTTCATTTTTTTTTTTGCCTTAAATTAAGATGACTTTTACAGGGTTTAACAGGGTTAGGGTTAGGTTAGGCCAAGGGGCTGTGCTGAAGTTAGACGCCTAAAAATTTAGCCCCCTAAGAGTAAATTTAACCCTGGACAGCAGAATAAAGACTCAACATTCAATCTCAAGTTTCGGCCCATGTGCATTTGTCTATTTTTAAACCTCCTGAAATCACTTTTTCTCTTTAGGGTATTCACAAAAACATAACATTTGCATTCCTACCATACTCCATTTTAGTGTAGGTATTTACAAAAGAAAACAAAAACAACGACATCCATCTCATCCCCATTTCATGGGGCAATTATTCAAAACGTTCATCACACTGCACTGCACTGTCCTCTGTCCATCAATGACAAAGTCAATGATTAGACAAGTCTATCTCAATCAAACATCAATATCAACACCTCGGACTAAGTGATCACTGGTGATTGAACAGCTTACTTGGCCATCAGATTTCGACGACATCCTAAGCCACTCAGTTCGGCATCAATGGCGATAAATGAGGCTGTCTGGATAGCTAAATTGATAGCAGGCCAAAAATCAGTGAAGTTGTCTCGATGAATGTCAATGATTGGTACATTTAACGTCATTTTGCCTTGTCCAGCGTTTCAGTGAGCGTGCATGAAGAAAATTAATCTGCTTGTCGTATCATCAACGTTAGTACCGGACTAATGGCACATGGGAAAGTCAGTAAGAATGAGGGATAGCAGTAGGTTTATAAAAAATATTTGCCATTTAATTTTCTACTTTTTATGTCTGAGGGGATTATTTTTCATTATTTATAGTATTAATATGATACAGGCCATTCAACTGATGGTCCGATCATCACTTTGTACATGTTAATAATATCCACACAAATAATTGAGTCCCTCACATTACCCAAAGAGATATTGGTATATACCGGGATTTTCCCTCGAAGAAGGCGCGCGCTCGTCTGAAATTGCATAACACAAACCATGCGTGCTCCCTGCCTCTTTAACTCCAACACACACGCACACACACTCCCAGTCATTTTGGCATTGGGTATCCAGGAGAATGGCGCCGGTGGATGTTTACATGTGATTTCAGCTTGAAATAAATGATTTTCGTATTTTCGAGACGCCTTGTGGTATTGCAACGTAGTTTCGCTTGTACAATGAAGAAGAACAAAAAGCAGACCTTCAGCAATAGGTCAGGTGAGTGATACTCTTCGTTTTAACTTCTGTTCAGCTTGATCAGCTGTTGGAGTAAGTGGAATCCTGTGGTGCTGTAGCTGTGGCTGTGCAGCTGTGTGTGTCGATCGCGCGAATTGTGCTGTACTCAAATCATTAACTATAAAATTTATAGTACACTGTTGAACTTCAACTTGAAGCACGGCGTCTGGCTGGTCGGGCTATAAACTCATCATGAAATACGTATAGACCCTAAATACATGTATCTAGACAACAACTAAAATTTTTTACTCAGTACTTTAGAACGACAAGCCCGATAGCTCAGAGAAGCAACAGAATGTGTGCTGTCAGATCAGAGGAGGCTTGCAAGTTGTGATTTGAAATCAGAGGAAAGTGGCTAGCAATGACAATGTAGCATAGACATCTACCAAGGATCGAGGTACTCCCCCTTGCCTTGGTATGTTAGTAGCTCCATGGTATATTAGTGGCGTGTAGTATCCAGCATGTTTATTGATGTAATTTATGTTGCTGTGGCAGTGTGGGTGTACACGTGTAGCTTGAAGATTGTAAAAAATATGGGCCTACCTATGTATACATTATGCACATAATCTAGACCCTTTTATTATCAGTATATGACGCCGTAACCTGCACCATAACTGCTTATTTGACTTGTACCGACCAAGCTAGCCCGACCAGACGCTGTGCTAAGCGCATGCGCACCTGTCGCTATTTATACAGTGACTGGGCTGTGTATACATGGTATAGTTAGTACCAAAGATAGTAGAGATAATAAGATACGAAGGCGCGCGATAACAATGGACACAAAATGGCTACCCTACATGACGACACAAAAGAGAGCTAAGTACAAACTCAGTACACCGAGGAACATCATTCATTTTCAAAGGTAGTGGTATTTTTATTGTCTTAAAAAGATTTAAAAATTATAGTCGTAGCTTTTTTTCGATAAAGGGGATTATTTTGAAGAATGAGATTTTAGAGCAATAAGGATTATTTCGTGGAGGTAAAAATTTGGCAACAACATGATCTCACAATCAAAACGCTTGATACAACAACAACATCTTCAAAAGACAGCGTGTCTCAGGCAAAGACACACATCACCTGAGACGCGCTGTCCCTGAAGCCGCTGCTGCTGTTTATCAAGCGTCAAGGCAGCGCGTCTCAGGTGATGTGCGTATACGCTTGAGGACCGCGCGCTGTCCATTTGTTTTGTACAGGATTAGCGCGCACTTTCGTGTCTTATTAGTTAAGCGTCTTTGGTTAGTACCGTACCAGGCCAACCCCAGCTGGTGAAAAGATTTTCCACCTCCCTGGTTGTTGCACACTGCATTACCGACGAGCTCAGATTAGGCCTACATGTTATTAATACATAATCAGATCATATCATAGCACCTGAATACATTTGTTAGGCAATTTCATAGAGAATTGTGACAGCAGAGTGTGTTTGTAGTCTCGATGTACTTGTTTGTATCAGGAATTATGCACTTGCATACAGAAAGAAAAAGAGTGAAAATGGAGGTAGATAAGACATGTATGTAATGATACCTGGTTATGTTATTAGTTCCCGTCAGTCTCCAAATGTTCACAACACTCTAAATCTTGAGTACATTATTTACCTTGCCAGTTATTTTATACTGTACAGCTGTGAATTTGTATGATTCTTCTGGATATTTATGGTTTGGGAGAAGTTAGAGTCATGGTGGACCCAACATGCTGTTTTCAGATCAACTAGTACTACACAATGCATAATGCATTGTGCAGGAATAACTCCTATAAAGCTGCTATTGGATACTCTTTCAAACACACAGAGTCAGTCATTTGAATAATATATTTTTGTTTTTGTATACCCAATTAAACACTCAACCCTACATTTATCAAATTTTCATCCTCCAGTAAAAGTGTATCTTATGAAATTGTGTTTTTAGTATGAACAGCTGATAGACTGTATTTGATTGGTTGGATAATAAATGGTAAGTAATCTTTGTCTCTCCCACCCCCCCCCCAAAAAAAAAATATATATATATAATATTAAGCCTGTATCTGAATATTTACAAAACATCATCAAGTAGAATCACTTGCAGATGTAACAATCAATCACAACACCTCTTTTCTGAGTGCAATGATCTTCAAAGTGGCAAGGTGTCAAGGTTTTTAAGTACTTACATTGTATTCTGTACACTACTAATTTTTTTTTTTTTCCAAATGTAGGACCCATCCATGAATCTTGTGTATGTATTTTTGTGGTTGATTTTTTACAGTGAATGAAGAGGGAAGCATCCACAGTCTTGACAATGATGAAATCCTTCACCTGAGGAAGGCTATGTTGGAATGGTACGATGCAAATAAAAGGGATCTGCCATGGAGAAATGTAAGTAGAGTAAAGTCTCACCCATCATTGACAAAACAGTTGCTCAAACAGTGATCCTGTTGTAATATTGAATTTACATTCGAAGTTGCATTTTCGTACATTCTCAATGTGCACTCTTTAAGTAGTTTTCTTGTTTTTGTTAGGTATTCCAGATAAAGAATAATTATTGCTCAGATGTTGACAAGGAATATATGTTTTTGATAAAATTTAGGGCCTGTTGTCGTTTGTGGTGTTTAGGCCCTACACATTGTATACCTAGGTAACCCCTTAGGTAGAAGATTGAGCTATAATCTTCATTCATCCTTGTAACTCTTAATTCTTCTGTGGAAACATCCACTAAAGATACTGGTACTTAAGATATTGTTTTATACAACGAAATACACATGTACTGGGTATATGTTCTACATAATACAATTATGCATTGATTTGCTTAATTTGTCTTATGTATTTATAAGGTGCTGTATCAGTTTTACCAGGATGCTCAAAATGCAGTTCTATGTAGTGCAGTGTAGAATTACAAAAACAAATATAAGAGAAGTGCAATACATATACATTCAGGTTCATGGAAACAACCAAAAATGAAAAGATAGAAAAAGTTATCAAATCACTCTAATAGTCTGAACAAATGTGGTCTTAGATTTTGTTTGAAAGTCATGAAAGATTGACTATCTAGATGTGCATGCCCACATTATTGCTGGTAGAATGATTGACTGATTATCTCTTTTTTAATGTCATGTTGTACTGACTTTATATCATAATTTGTTTTGATACAGTTTATATTTGAATCCTTGTAAACAGATGAAAAAGGATGATTCCAACCAACATGCCTATGCTGTCTGGGTCTCAGAAATCATGCTCCAGCAGACACAGGTTGCCACGGTGATAGATTACTATAACAGATGGATGAAGGTATGATTCTTGTGCATTTTTTAAAATAAAAAAAATCCTCTGTTCCTAAAAAAAAATAAAAAATAAAAAAAAATAAAAATGTAGTCATGCCTTCCTTCCTGCATTTACCCAGCTCTTCTTTTCTCATTTTTTTCGTAACACATACCATCTCTTCATATATCTGTTATTTTCCCATCACCCCTGTAAGAGACTACAAGTTCAGATGTCTCAACTTTGTTGATAAGGGGCTTAGTCTCCGACAAGACTATTTAGGCAATGCTACATTGCACTGCATTGCAATGCATGTATTTAGAGTGCACCCTTCTTAATATTCCTACAGGTACTTTAAAATATTCTTGATTGAAGCATAAATTCATTCATTAATCAGTCACTCAATCAAAAAATAATCTGTCAAAATATCATGCCTCAGTTTTGCCCAAAATATTTACAGTCTATCAATAGAGCAGATCTAGTTGAAGTGTCAATGTGAAGCTGCTATAAAGAAGAAACATAACACTAACCAGCCAAGAGTTTTATTTTTCCAAGACAGTTTGTTTCCTTCTTGTTGTGTCTAGTAAGCCAAATCTTTACTTTCATGTATGTTGAATATTACTGAATTGATCATTATCCGCATGTTTGCAAATAAAGATGTTTACCATATTAAGGGAGAAGAAATTAGAGGGAAAAAAGGAAAACTGTGAAAAAAAAGAAACTTTAAAGTTAAAAAATAACCTTTATGGTACACATACATTTGTTGAAATGGAATAAATAAGGTGGATGAAACATCAAAGACGCAAGCAGGAAAAACCCCATTTTGTGCAGGAGAACATCCCATCAAGTCCAAGCAATCAAAGATGGGACAGTTTTCTGTGTTTGTTAAAAATAACCCATGTGTTTACACTGGGTAGTTGCAACTGCTGAACTGCAAATTTTACTGTAAAATGTGCTTTGATATGCCCCAGCCAACTCTAACTTGTAAATGATTCTTATCCATCACAATGAAGGGGAAATAAGGCTCAATATTCATTCTCTAGCTTGTTCTATATCAGCTGGTTTATCCTTGGTCTTATTTTTCATTTCATTTGCACAGAAATGGCCCACACTTCAATCGCTGTCTAAGGCTACACTAGAGGTCAGTATGCCTATGCAGACATTTTGTGATTCCATACAATTGGATGCAGTCTTTGAGGAATTGTATTTAAAGAAGAACTCTAACTTCAAATTTCATAACTTACAAAGCTCAAATTTTATGTGTCACACCTGACATGTTGTGCATAATTGGCACACAAACACTACCAACAAAAGAGAAGATAGATTGAGAGATTAAAGAGCTGGTTGTCACAGGACTAGTTAAAAAGCAATGTATTCTCAAATGGTCAATTATCTTCTTCATGTCAAAACGTTATTAAAGATCACTCTTTAGAGGTACGTTGACTTAACTAACTCTTCATGTGCCACATTCGCACGCCCAGCTCAGTCGACGGCATGCCAAATTTGCATATTTGCTCAAACGCACAAACCAGTCCAAACCGTTCGGTGAATTGCCAAATGCCACAGTACAATGAAAGCTTCACTCATGATCCCAGTCTTGTCACATGTATATATTGCATGTGTGGTGATTGAATATCAAGCAGTATTCCCTACTGGATTTTCAAGTGAATTCCAAGTCTCTGTCACTGTTTTGTGAGCAAAAGTCATGCCTGGACAATAGTGTACCTACTGGTCATTTGAAGGAAAAATAATCGTAGACTTGTCATAACACTCACATCAAAGCCTCGCTTGGAAATTTCTCTACAGCTTTGCTCATTGCATGCCCAGCATAACAAAAATCTGTCAAAAGTCAAATGGAGATTACAAACAAAATGTTTTCCCAAAGCATACCTGCATTGCAGTCTCAGAATAATGTGGCACACACAGGGTTTATACTGTGGTGCATAAAGAGTTAAAAACAAAGTTCTTGAAGAAAGTGTCTACCTACCGGCAACTCCCGGCTTGTACTTATTCTCTTTATTCTCTCATTTTCCCCAACCTCCCTGGTCCAGGAGGTGAGAGAAATGTGGTCAGGACTTGGATACTACTCCAGAGGTCAACGTCTGTTGGAGGGTGCCCTCAAGGTCCAGAATGAACTCAGAGGGAGGATACCAGAGAATGCTGAACAGCTGCAGAAGAAGCTGCCAGGTGTTGGTCGCTACACAGCAGGCGCCATAGCTTCAATTGCCTTTGATGAGGTAGATATTGGACTAAAGTTGTATTTGCAGTGATTTAGGTGTTTGGTGGAGGATAGTGAAATAGCCACAAAATAAAATTGACATCTGAAACTAGTGTTTGAAATGCATTTCAGGGAATAAACTGTAGTGTGATTTATAATGTAGTTGAACCATGTGTCATCTGTAAGGTGATTTGAGATATAGACACATTCTGTAATACTTTGAACCAAAATGCAAAACTTATCAAATAACATTGTTTTGGGAAGACCGATGTTGGTGTGTGTCGACGTACAACAAAGAGTAATTATTCAAATCAATGATTTCTTGTGTTGAGTTGTCTTTATTGCAACTAATTGACAAAGTCTCCTTCATCAACGTAAATAAATCTGACCCGAGTATGTATCCCCATGATTTTTTATCATGGCTACTACTAGAACACTGAATAATTGGTGCTTATTTATGTGGATGAAGGGTAGTTTGTCAATCAGTTCCAAAAAAAAAGAAGTGATTACTGTGTCACGGTACAACATGGTCACAGTCATGCAAAGTAGAAACTATTTGCTAATTTAAGATTCTGAAGAGCATTATATAACACATTTTCTACTCGGAAAATAATGCCAAGAGGAGGAATCTAATACCCTATGAGTTATAATTTTTAGTGCCTAGCAAACATTGTATAATGCATAGTTTTATCAGTGTTCAGGAGTTGAACATCAATTTACTTCTCACTTAATTAGACTGGCATACTATGTTTCATCAGTAAGCATGACATTTTTGTTGTTGTTGTTGTTGAAAAGACACAGTTCTTTTACTAAATGCACCCATATATGACCTTTTCCATGTAGAATTTCCAGCGTTATACAGATTGTACATGGGAAGTTATTTTATCAGTTGGCATGCCATTCTTCTTGAGAACAAACAGCTTTTTGCTCAGTTTACCTGTTTGTGGAAATGGTCCTATCTGATACTTTCAGCCTACAGGAGTTGTGGATGGGAATGTGATCAGAGTTTTGTCAAGGCTGAGGAGGATCGGTGCAGACTCAACCAGTCAGGTTGTCATGGCAGCTATCTGGTGAGTAGATTGCATCATGTATCACCTCTTTGTTTACAACTTTTGTAGAGTGAGGACATAGAGACAGTGGTCATATTGTGTTCTTCCCTTTATGAATATGAGCACTTGGCTCACTCATGTGGACTTAAACATCTGTTTAGGTTGGCCACTATCCCACATGGGTTCACCTTTCCGGATCAAAGCCATATGTAGTGATCATGATATCATTAATATCTCCTGTATTCCCTGCAAACCACTTGATTATTGTATATGCAGAGTAATTTGCTGCGTTGTTATTTTCATACATTTTGTGATTCAAGCAATTTCCACACAATTAACATCTCACAAATGCACTGTCAATCGTCTCAATTAAAGTTGGGAAATCTCTAACTTTCGTCTTGAAAAGAGATAACTTATAGCCCACTCTTTTCTGGTGGTGTTTTATTGCAAATTTAATGTCTCCTACAATTGTCTGACAAGTTCCAATTTATTTGATCCGACACTAACAAAATATGTGGCTACTACTAAAACACTGATCAATTCAGTGCTTATTTACGTCGATGTAGGGCAATTTGTCAATCAGTTGCAATGAAAACATCTCGACGGAAGAACTTCATGAAATTGAATAACAAAGCAGTACCCGCTGCATGCTATAAGGATTAGAACCAACACTTGCTGTCGGGCGAAAACTCGGTGGTCTAGTGGAGATGACGCCTGTCCGGTGATCAGGAGGTTGTAGGTTCGAATCCTGCTCCAGTATGTACGCCCATGATTTTTTATCATGGCTACTACTAAAACACTGATCAATTCAGTGCTTATTTACGTCGATGTAGGGCAATTTGTCAATCAGTTGCAATGAAAACATCTCGACGGAAGAATTTCATGAATTTGAATAACAAAGCAGTACCCGCTGCATGCTATAACGATTAGAACCAACACTTGCTGTCGGGCGAAAGCTCAGTGGTCTAGTGGAGATGACGCCTGTCCAGTGATCAGAAGGTCGTATTTTCGAATCCTGCTCAAGTATGTACGCCCATGATTTTTTATCATGGCTACTACTAAAACACTGATCAATTCAGTGCTTATTTACGTCGATGTAGGGCAATTTGTCAATTAGTTGCAATTGTCTGACAAGTTCCAATTTATTTGATCCGACACTAACAAAATATGTGGCATAGGCACTATATCATTCTCACCTAGATGAAATATACATACACTATATACAACAGATTTTCTTTGAGGAGCAGATAGTTAATAACTTGTGGCTGAAAAAAAAAAAAATTGGTTGTGCACAATACATCCTTTGTACCATGCATGCCAAAAACTTAGTCACTTCAAATTTCCATTTTCAACTTCATGTTCAAGGTAGTAAATAAAACAATTCATGACAAGCCTTGATGTGTGTGTGTGTGTTGGGGGGGGGGGGGGGGGAGGGGGAGGGTAGTCTGCTTATTTCAATGTCAGCCCTATCTCTAGCTGTCCAATATTTATAGCAGACAACCACATTTGGGATTTATATTATCCTTGGACCTTTTAACTGTGCTCTTGGCCTTGACCAAGTTCACACAATTGATTAATCTTTGCACCTTCATCGTAAGGATTTCAGGAATGGGTTTTGGCTAAAGCTGATAAATCTGCACGCTGCCTGCTATTCCAACATTTTGACAGGGAGCTGGCCAACGCCCTTGTGGACCCAGACCGCCCTGGGGATTTCAACCAGTCGCTGATGGAGCTGGGAGCCACCGTGTGCCTCCCAAAGAACCCCCAGTGTGCTTCCTGTCCCATCAGAACCCACTGCAGGGCCTTACAACAGGTGGAACAGAGGAAGAGAGAGTGCCAGTCCAGGCTCGATGGTTCAAAGGTCAAAGGTCACAATGGGTCGAGAGGAGATGAGATCAGGGACATCGAGTGTCGTAAGTGACCCTGGCACTTATAACGCTAAAACCAGGGCTGCACACTAACCCGTTTTTTGTACTGGTCCAACCTGTCTGTCGGACCAGTAGGTACCCAGTTTTTCCATTTTTTTCACCGGTCAATTCCTGAAAGAGTTACTGGTCCAACAATGATTTTTACTGGTCCTGGACCATCGGACTAGTGCCATTGTGCAGCATTGGTAATACCCTATTGTGTGATGTCTTTGCCTCTTTTCCTTGTAGCAAATTACTTTCTAGGAATGTGCATACATTGACTATGTTTAATTTGTGTTGTGTTGTGTAGTAGCATTTTGAGGTTTGTTTAATTATTTTTGTTGTTTTTATCAGCAGAGGTTGTCAACCAGAGATTTTGCATTCAAGTCTTTATTTTACTTATGTTTATCTCTTGAAATCGTTGACTATGTCGATCAATATTTACGAGACAATTCAGGTCGAAGTCGGGCATCTCATAGCTGCAATTGCCATAACAGCAGAAGATGTTACAAGTAAATCAACAGCAAATATGTGAAAGTATTGTAAGAATGCAGTTGATAAAGCCATGGAAATGTGAGTGACCAACTATCCACGCAAAAGTGATTTCCATCTGCTTTACCTACTCTATCAGGTTATGCCCAAGTCCTTGAAAAGAAGTTTAATATTTCTGTAATTTCATTCCTCCATCTACACAGTTGCTGAGAAGTGTTCTCTCTGTTTGGTGGATCCATGGGATGAGAGTGCCGGAGTAATGAACTACCCAAGGAAACCAAAGAAGAAGCCTCCCAAGCAACAAGTGGTAAATATTTATCCTCCATGATCCTCTCCACTTCTCCATCATTCTTGATCCATTTTATACCATTTTCTCTCATTTGACATAATCTTGTTACTTTCAGTATATCGTCACCTTTGTTTTGTATTGTATGGCACACTGTGCCTGGTTGATATAATTTGCTGATTATGGCTGGTCAACTGGGGCAACCCAAGGTAGGTCAGCATTATTCATCAGTTTTCTAGTGTGGGTGTTTGGATGTGTGGGTGGACCACTTCACCATGTTGGAATGTATGACAGATGAAGATGGGGAACATTATTAAACATGGATGATATAATACAATGCAGTCCTGTTATAATGAACACATTTATTACAAAATGTCATCTGTTTGAACAAAACATACTTTCTACAACAAAGTAAGAACAAAGGGCCCAGTATTATCAGCCATATATCTGTATACTAAAATATTTTACAGCTACATTGTAGGCTTAAAGGGGCTGTACAATACCGGTTGAGGTGGGGATTCATGTTTTTTACATTCCTAAGTGAGATAATGAGAAACCTCTTATGAAATATGAAAGAGCGTGTAATCTTAAGAAGGATTCAATGTTTATTTGATGAAAATTGGTTTTCAAATGGCTGAGATATCCAAAAAAGTGATAATAATAAAAGACTACACCCCACGCCTTTTATTAGGATCTCTTTGTTTCTCCTTGTTTTTGGATATCTCAGGTATTTCAAACCGATTTTCATCAAATAAACTTTTGATACCCCTTAGAATTGCATGCTCTTTGACATCTCATAGAGTAGTTTCTGAATATCTCGCAAAACATTAAAAGCTAAATCCTCACCTCGACCAGAACTGTACACACCCTTTAACAAAATTTGATATTATGAAAGAAGACTGCTGGTCCTAAGGATTTTGTTATAACAGGAGTCGCCTTTAGTTGGAAAAGATGGATGATGATTTAATTGGTTTCATTTGGATAGGGTTGCTTTATCAGATTGAGTACTGCTTTTTTCCATGCATTGATTGGCTATTCCTATCACCTCTGCATGGCCGGGTGTCTAGTTGAGCATTTTTGGTGAGAGTGATGTATCAGGTATACACCTTTTTTCAAGACAGTGGATTTGGAGCCGAAGGCCCTCTCAACAAGAGTGTATGGCATTCTGTACTGCTGCTAAATACTCCTAAAACATGGCTGGTGTCAGGAATGGTCCAGATTGTACAGGAAACTGGTTTATTTCACAGCTTGCTTTCATAAGTGTCTCACAGAAAATTCAGTTTTGTCACTGTCATCTGGCATCTTTGTACTAGTGTGTTGTCAGACAGTCCAATATGTGAATTGTGTTAAATCCGTTGTATTAAAACCCATTGATGGACTCCATGCAAGTACAATCCTGTTTGAGACAGGCAAGATGAAAAGAACAAACATTCAAAAAAGATAATCTACTGACAATATGTGTCGAAATGTAGCCCTGATTTCTTGTCAGTATTCAGTGCTGCTTCGATGTTTTTAATGATCACGCCAATTCTCTTCATTGTTTTTGTATTATTTTTGTCAGTGATCCACAGCTGTGATTGTAAGATGTTAGTCTGTCCTGAATATTTCTATCTGTGCTGGTTTTCTTGATGCAGCATGCTGTGTGCATTGTGGAGAGACTAGGTGGCACGGATACAGAATTCCTCATGGTTCAACGACCAGAAACAGGTCAGTTATTTTTGATATGATTGCTGTTTGTTTGATTGATGCAGTTTCTTTCAAAATAACAGAATAGATCATTATGATTCATCGATCAGTAAATACATTTATAGATAACCAGATCAATCAATGAATGAAAAAATGATAAATGAATATATGAATAAACGTGATTATTAAAATAGTGCAAAAATGTACAGGACAAATAATCCCTCAAAGCATCAGAACTTACGGCTAATAAATCCAGATTTTGTGGATTGAGAGAATTAAATGAATGATTGTCATTAATGGGACACTTGAGTGATGTTTGGGTTTGCTGTAGTGTTTGCAATGATGGCAACACAAAAACTTTTACTGTTCATAACTTTTTAAAAGGATATCTGATTTACCACAAACTTCACTGATTTGTTTTACTAATATTACTGACAAAGATTCTGCTAGGATCGAAAGCTCAGTCCTCTTTTGACTCCATTTTGCTCTCCTGGCTTGCCACTAGTGGATAAGCAGTTTTCATTGGCGTTTTTTGCCACTGATATTTCGGCATTCACTTAGGCCACATATCCATATAAGGAATTTATTCCCTTTTAAGAATATGCAAACTTTAAGTAGCAATACTCATCTCACAAGAAAACTTGTGAGCAACATCTTTCAGCTCTCAGAAATATTCTAACCTGCCCTTCACAGTACATGTAATACTACCCTGTCAGACACGAAATGCATGTCATATCAGTTGGTCAAGTGAAAGAGCAACAACCCTGCAAAATTAGCTTATTATACTGGACCACTTCTTTCAAAGAGTGGTATAAAACTCTATGAAGTACTGTGCTTCACACGCATTTAGGATGGTCGGCAAAAAATACTTACGCCCGAGGGGGCCCCACTCGATCTGATAAATACATCGTCGGTTGAGAATGATAAGGGAGTTAAGTTGCCACTAAACCCATAGTGTTCAAGACCACTTAACGCCCTTCTCATTCTCAACAGACGACATGTAGTGTTCGGTCAGCAGTATTGACAATCCACGTCATGCCTTACAAGAAAGACTAGACTCTTGGATTGTTGATTTGTGATTGTCCCCCACCACAGGACTGCTGGCTGGCATGTGGGAGTTCCCCAGTGTTGCTGTCACTGACGACACTCCAGTCCAAAAGAGGAGAAACAAGATGGATGCCTACTTCACCGATGACCTCCATGTCACTTTTGAAAGCATAACTGCCAGGAGGCATGTGGATCAGGTAACTCACTGGTTAGATTGTCCTATTTCTCTATTTTTGTATTTTTATTACTATCATTAATATGATTAATATGCTGCTGATGATAATTTTTATCATTATCATTCATGAAATGATCTTATCCCATCATGATTGTCATTGATACTATTGTCTTCATCATCATCATGAATTCCACTGACACTTCATGATATTGAATTGCACAGCAGTCATGTGCACATAATAGCATGTGGATCTACATGTTCATGCATGGGATATCAGCGCAAGGCTGCTGGTGTACAAAAATGGATGATAGGTTAGGGTAGGTGTAGTCCTCCCTCCCAACATCCAGATAAACATGGATGTTTTTTGCAGGTACACCACATATTTCAGTCCTAGGGATGATTAAATATCATCCATTCTGGGTTGACACCTGTAGAGAACTGAGTGGGATGCTCTTGCATCCGATGAAGAAGGGGTATTGAGGATGGTATAGTTATGGTCGAGATGGGGCTTCATGTTTCCAACTTTTTTATGAGATGACGAGAAACTTATAATGAAACATAAAAGAACATACAATTCTAAAAGGAATTCAAAGTTTATTTTATGAAAACTGGTTTTAAAATGAATGAGATATCCAGAAACAAAGAGATCCTAGTAAAAGCTGGGATCCACCTTTTATTAGGACCACATTGTTTTACTTTGTTTTTGGATTTCTCAGCCATTTCAAAGCCAATTTTCATCAAATACACTTGGAATACCTCTTAGAATTGTATGCTCCTTTATATTTCATGAATAGTCTCTGATTATCTTGCAGAAAGTTAAAAATCTGAATCCCCCATCTCAACCACAACTATACCATCCCTTTAAAGATTCCAAATGTTGTATTTTACATCATCATTTTCATCCTCTTTTTGTTGACAGGTCATCCACATATTCTCTCACATACATCAAACCTATGAGGTTGAGAGCTTCCAAGCCAAGTCATGTGACATCGAAGAACCATGTGACAAGTCACATGATGTGCCAAACTACCAGTGGGTCTCCAAGGCAACCATGAAAGACATGGCTGTATCTACAGCTATGAAAAAAGTGTTCAGCGCGTTCGACATCAAAAGCAAGGTAGACATAGAAAACATCTGCTATTCTCGATGACATACTACATCAGGTATAACAAGAAAATGTGGCCAATTTAATTCATGTATTGACTAGAGAATAAAGTTTTATTTCTGCTGTGTGGTGTGTTTATGTAAGTTCAATTATATCCCAAAGGTACTTTTCAGATTAACTAATGTGGTAAAATTTAAATATGCATTGAGTTTGTTTGGTATTGTTCTTAAGAGATAAGGTTTTACAGTGTGAGGTGGTGCTGTATTAATTTCTAAATGAATACTTGTGCGAATTTCTTTAATTTCTCTTTTATTGTCTCCATTTTCTTGTCATTCCAGACTCAGGGCAAGAGATGCAGGCCAGTTGGGAAAGAAGAAGGAAAGGTGTCAAAACAGAGAAAGTTGGAGTCATTCTTCTTCAAGAAATGAATATTGAATTGTTGTCAATATTTGCAATGACTGTCACAAGGCACAACAACCTCAGCCAATATTATCAACCACCTAAACTGTGAATCATCACAAGGTTCAATTGTAGTAGGACTGCATGTAGAAGTGTTGTTGGCAGTTAGCAAATGATGAAAATGCATATTGTTAGATTTTATATTCCAATGTCATATCTCAGGGCTCAAATTGGTAGAAGTACTCAGATGGTGCTGCTTCTTGCATTTGTGGACTGTCAAATTTGTCTATGTTATGTCAGGGCTGCACACTAACCCATTTTTTTCTGCTGGTCCAACCTGTTTTTGAGACCAGGGCCCTGTTTCATAAAGCTATTTGTAAAGTTATGAACAACTTACGAGCGACTGGTGATCAGTTCATATGTGCTATACTTATAAGAATTTCCATAATTCAGCACAAGAACTGATCACCAGTCGCTCGTAAGTTGTTCGTACCTTTATGAACACCTTTATGAAACACCCCCCTGTAGGTACAGCTGTACCTAATTTTTTTATGCCTCCGCCACGAAGTGGTGCCGGAGGCATTATGTTTTCGGGTTTTCCGTCCGTCCGTCCGTCCTTCCGTCCGTAATGAATTTTGTGGACAGCGTAACTAAAAAACCTTTTGAGGTATCCTAATGAAACTTGGCATGTATGTGTATTAGGGGGTGAAGTTGTGCCTATCAACTTTTGGGTGCACATGCTCAAGGTCAAAGGTCAAAAGGTTACGGTCAAATACGTAAAATTTCACTATTTCCACCATATCTATGCAATGCCTGAAGATATTTTCTTGAAACTTAGTGTATACATGTATTACCCAATTAAGATTCTTTGGTGAAAATTTGGGGTCATGAGGTCAAAGGTCAAAAGGTCAAGTAAAAATATCAAAACTTAACTTTTTTCTCTGTATCTTGGAAATTGTTCAAGGTATCTTCATGGAACATAGTATACATACATATACTGACTGGCAGTGAATATCTAGAGCATTTAGGGTTCATGGGTCAAAGGTCAGGGGTCAAAGGTCAAGGGCAACACTTCAAAATTTTACTATTTCCCTCATTTATGCAATGCCAGCAGGATTCTTTTCTTTTTTACACTTGGTGTATGCATCTATAACCTAATAGACATTCTCTGGAAGCTTTCTTTTTTCTTCCTTTTTTTTTTGTTTGCCTCAAAGGTCAAAAACTCAAAGATCAAGGGAAAGTGCTGAACTAACTTTTTCCTCCATATCTCAGAAATGGCTCAAGTTATCTTGAAACTTACTACGTATTTATGCATGTTTTGCCTGACAGTGATTATCCTGTGAATTTTAGGGTCAAAGGCCAGATGAAAATGGTAACAATGAACTTTTCATTATAGAAATTGCACTTTTTCTCCATACCTTGAAAATTACTCAATGCATAAACTTATGAATGGGTCAAAGTCAAGTTAAAGTCCTTAAATCCCCAAGTACATGCTCTCCTATTCATCCAATTAAACCTAGGTCAAGGAAGGTGAACATTCAACACACTTGTGACAAACTTGTTATTTTAATATTTTGCCAATTTTGTGAAAATGTAATCACACATTGTCTGCATGTACTATACACCTATTAGGAGAATCGTGCATTATGGCGGAGGCATACCAGTCGCCTTAGCGACATTTCTAGTTTTCCATTTTTTGCTAGTCCATCCTGAAAAAGTTACTGGTCTGACAGTGATTTTTACTGGTCAGGGACCATCAGACCAGTGTCAGTGTGCAGCATTGGTTAAGTTGTCATAGTGATGGAAATAGACTCGTCTGTGTTGAATATTTTGAAAAGAAAAAAATAGCCATTGTATGATTATTTGTTCTTATATGTCTTCCATCTAACATAGTGTAACAATGTAGAGTCTTTGTCTGTCTACCTCAGTTAAAAGATCTATAGTAGTATGTGTATTCATGTTCTGTTGAGTATACAGCTTTTGGGTGGCTTCATGGTCACCTCATATTTGCACTGTCCTGAAAGACGAAGCTGCAAATAGTGACTGAGAAAACAAACAGTTTGAGTAAATATGTTGAAACTTTGGATAATGAGGTCCTTGAGGCAAGGTAATTTGGTTCTTACATCAGACATTTTATTAGATTAGTATCACATGGACCCCCCCCCCCCCAAAAAAAAAAAAAAAAAAATCATTCTGCAGTCAATTGTACTTGAGTTGCCATCGCACTAGTCGAACATTGGCTGAGTGGATGAAAAATTTTACCCCAGATGGATGTAAACATGTGTTAATGGTGCTATGTAAGTCAAAATATTTTCTGTGGTCCCTTTTTATTTGACTAAGGGGAGGTTGACTATATGAAGACCATAGAAAAGAGCTTTTTTCATGGTTGTGTTGGGAGGTTTTATTGCGTGAATGTACAGTGCACTCCCATTATAACGAACACAGTTGTAACGAAATTTCAGCTACAATGAAGTAGAAATTCAGGCCCTAAGATTATCCACTCTATGTATATTTATTGCTTATTTGTTCAGCTATAACGAAATTTCACTATAATGGTCGCGAGGACTTTGTTATAACGGGAGTCCACTGTATTATGTGCACTTTGTTGCCATTTTCCTGTATTAAGATTTTGTTATGTTTGAAACTTTGATGAAAATGTGCCAAACACCTCAACAGTTTGACTGTTTTTTGTTTGTTTTTATGCCTCCGCCACGAGGTGGTGCCGGAGGCATTATGTTTTCGGGTTGTCCGTCCGTCCTTCCGTCCGTCGGTAATGAATTTTGTGGACAAGGTAACTAAAAAACCTTTTGAGGTATCCTAATGAAACTTGGCATGTATGTGTATTAGGGGGTGAAGTTGTGCCTATCAACTTTTGGGTGCACATGCTCAAGGTCAAAGGTCAAAAGGTCAAGGTCAAATACGTAAAATTTCACTATTTCCACCATATCTATTGAATGCCTGACGATATTTTCTTGAAACTTAGTGTATACATGTATTACCCAATTAAGATTCTCTGGTGAAAGTTTGGGTCATGAGGTCAAAGGTCAAAAGGTCAGGGTCAAATACATAAAATTTCACTATTACCACCATATCTACTGAATGCCTGAAGAGATTTTCTTGAAACTTAGTGTATACATGTATTACCCAATTAAGATTCTCTGGTGAAAGTTTGGGTCATGAGGTCAAAAGGTCAGGGTCAAATACATAAAATTTCACTATTTCCACCATATCTATTGAATGCTTGAAGATATTTTCTTGAAACTTAGTGTATACATGTATTACCCAATTAAGATTCTCTGGTGAAAGTTTGGGTCATGAGGTCAAAGGTCAAAAGGTCAAGTAAAAATATTTAAACTTTTTTTTCTCCATACCTTGGAAAATTGTTCAAGGTATCTTCATGGAACATTGTATATACATGTACTGACTGGAAGTGATTATCTAGAGAATGTAGGGTTCATGGGGTCAAAGGTCAGGGGTCAAAGGTCAAGTGCAAGACCTCAAAATTTTACTATTACCCTCATATTTATGCAATGCCAGCAGGGTTATTTTTTACACATGGTGTATGTGTGTGTAACCTAATAGAAATTCTCTGGAAAGTTTTTTTTTTTCTCTTTTTGCCTCAAAGGTCAAAAGGTCAAAGATCAAGTGAAAGCACTGAACTAACTTTTTGTCCCCGCCGAACGAGTTCGAGCAGGGGACTATGAAACGGGCTCCGTACGTGTGTGTGTCCGTGTGTCCGTGTGTCCGTCCGTCCGTCCGTCCGTGTGTCCGTCCGTGTGTGCGTCCGTGTGTGATCAAAATCTTCAATTTGCTACTTCTCTGTCATTTATGAACCAATTTTGATTCTGTTTGCTTTATATGATAGCACTACATGGGAGCTTTGAAACTTCTACACAGAATTTCAGTCGTGACCTTTGACCTTGACCTTTGACCTATATTGTACATTTTGCTACAAAATGCTACTCCTTCGCCATTTCTAACCCGATTTCGATTCCGTTTGCTTTATGTGATGGCACTAGGTGCGGGCTTCAAAACTTCTACACAGAATTTTGACCTTTGACTTCTTTGACCTTTGACCTTGATTTTTGACCTGTATTGTACATTTTGCCAAAAAATGCTACTCCTTCGCCATTTCTTACCCGATTTCGATTCCGTTTGCTTTATGTGATGGCACTAGGTGAGGGCTTCAAAACTTCTACACAGAATTTTGACCTTTGACCTCTTTGACCTTTGACCTTGATTTTTGACCTGTTTTGTACATTTTGCTACAAAATGCTACTCCTTCGCCATTTCTTTCCCGATTTCGATTCTGTTTGCTTTATGTGATGGCACTAGGTGAGGGCTTCAAAACTTCTACTCAGAATTTTGACCTTTGACTTCTTTGACCTTTGACCTTAATTTTTGACCTACATTTTTTGTACATTTTGCTACAAAATGCTACTCCTTCGCCATTTCTTACCCGATTTTGATTCCGTTTGCTTTATGTGATGGCACTAGGTGAGCGCTTCAAAACTGCTACACAGAATTTTGACCTTTGACTTCTTTGACCTTTGACCTTGATTTTTGACCTTTATTGTACATTTTGCTACAAAATGCTACTTCCGGCGGGGACATATATTACGCACCGCGTAATTTCTACTTTTCCTTGTTCCTCCATATCTCGGAAGTGGCTCAAGTTACCTCGAAACTTAGTACATATTATGCATGTTCTACCTGAAAGTAATTATCTTATGAATTTTAGGGTCAAGGGCCAGATGAAAATGGTAACAATTTACTATTCAATTCAGAAATTGCACTTTTTCTCCACACCTGTACCATGAAAATTACTCAATGCCTAAATGTATGAATGGGTCAAAGTCAAGTTAAAGTCCTTAAATCCCTAGATACATGCTCTCCTATTCATCCAATTAAACCTACGTCAAGGAAGGTGAACATTCAACACATTTGTGACAAACTTGTCATTCCAATATTTTGCCAATTTTGTGAAAATGTAATCACACAGTGTCCACATGTACTATCTAGACCTATTGGGAAAATCATGCATTATGGCGGAGGCATACCAGTCGCCAAAGCGACATTTCTGGTTTGCCTTGTTTTTTAGGGGCTGGAGATAGGGGTAGGGATTGGTGGGAGAGAGCGTTTAATGTTATTGGGTTAGGATGGTAGATGGATGCCATGGGTCTTCAGGTTGAATTATAGTACAGTGTAGTGGCACTTCAGCATATCAGGCCAGGCACCAAAAACCTAAAAAGAAATGGTGTAAACAATAATACAGTTTATTACACCAATTTATAGTCGGAAATTATACCATGTGCACCACATATTAAATATTCTTTGTGTAAAACCTGTAAATTCTCCCCAAGAGACTTAGTGCAGCAACAAACACATAAACCTTGTCTGTACAAAAACCAAATTTTCTCCTGCCTTGCACAAATACTGTACTTCCACCAATGAAACCTTATGGTGCTATGACCTAAGCATAAACAAGCTGTCATGGACACCAACACTTTCCTATTCAATAAAATGGGATTTAACCACCCGCCTTACAATCTCACAGCATCTAAGTGTACAAGGTAATAAGGTTTGACCGCATATGTCTGTGAATCTTTTTCATGATCCAAAATAACATCAACTGAATAATTTTTCTCTGTGTCGTGATATTGGAAACATTATTTCGTATCACAAAATGGTAAACCTGTTACATATTGCTCGACCACATAGAATGGAGAGGTCATCTGTCCTACATGCATCTTCTTCATGTATGAGTCAGCCTAATCAAGAACCTTTACAGTAGGTAGAAAACATCTCAGTTTGCAGCGTGAATGCACTGCCAACAGATTGTTACCAATACCCCTCTAATTTTTCTTGTGTCCATGGATGTTTCTCACAGAATTCCTTTCAGACCCTTTAACTCCGAATTTTTCAGAGCACATGGATTTATTGACATGATGCCCTTCTAGATCTCCTACCATGCTATTATACATATCTTCCAAATAAGGACATTTCCTCTAGTATGCTTAGAGTATCCTCGGTCCTCTCTGAAAGCCACTGATGGAATTTAATCTTTTTATGAGGCAGGACACTCTCCCTATCAAGGTGATTGTGGACAGCACACGCTGGCCAGCCAGCAAACAATTGCTTCATTACACAGGGCTACGGAGAAATGGTCATTCTGTGCATCTACCAAGCATGGAGTGGCAGACACTCCAGGGAAGGCATTTCTGCAATGTTCAGGCACAAGGACTGCCTCATAGGACCTGCTGACTCCACAACTCTGAGATTCCACAACTCCCATCTGCCTGGCCAAGAGTATGTGAAGGGAATCCTGTCTCAGATACGCCTTGCCCACTGCATCCTCCCTCTGATGGGTATGAATAGCCTAAAGTGCTCTTGCCATACTGGATTTGGGGTGGTCCTAAGTATCTTATTCATGTGTTCCTGCTCGCCACCTACTAACTGACCCCAAAACTCCTGCAATATGTTCATCCCCAGTATCCTATGAATGGAATTCTGGCCACGCCTCATGGCCATGTCATCTTTCAAAACCAAGACAATCCTGGCTGAGATCCTATGTCATCATTGACATGTCAAGACATTGACATCAACCTCAAAGCATCCCACATACGGGATATCATCCCCTCTTGCTGAGACCAAGGAAAGGGACAGTAGTCTTCCTTTATCTGAATGCCTGTCAGTTCTAACTTGTCTTTGAAGTATGTCTCTCCTATGTGGTTACTTGCGAGACGGGGTCCACAAGTCAGGGCACGGTGACACCTCAAACTTGATATCCACAGAATAACACTCTCCAATGGCCCTGGACACGAACCCATGATCCCCTCTGCTAAAAATTGGGGACCACCTCCGTCTCTGACACAAATCCAACTGGAGTACCAGATCCATCTGGCCTTGTGGAGGGACCCCCTCGTCTGATGGTTCCAACACATGCTTGGAGTATTGGATTCCTTGTGAGCTTCCTGTCCACTGGATTCCGGTTCTGGTTGCCCTCTGGGCATGTCTTGCCTTTCTGGACTTCCACTCTGCTGTGCAAAATCAGGATGACCCCGATACCCATCTGGTTCTCCCTGGAGGTAGGTCATTCCTGTTCTCGGGGAAAATCCTGGCGTCTACTGTCGCTGCCATTAGTCCAATATGGATGTGATGAGTAGTTCCTGTTCCTATGCAACTCTTACTGAGGTGCACCAGGCTGTGGAAACCTGTGCTGCCAACTCTGGTCAGCAGGCCGAAACTGTGTCCCACCGTAATCCTTACTTGGGCAGTCTCTATAGAAAATGCCTAAAATTTCCACATGAAAGGCACCTGGTCTACCAACCTCTGAAAAGACGCGGGCACGCCTTGCATGCCAAATGGCATGACATTAAACTCGAAAAGGCCAAATGGGGTTATGAAAGCAGATTTCTTCCTTGCTGCTTTTGTGAGAGGGACTTGCCAATATCCCTTGGTTAGATCTATGGTTGTCATGAATTTGGCTTTCCCCAACTCATCAATGATAGCCTCAGTGTTGGGCATAGCTGATTAAGCTTTCGGTAATCGACGCTAAGTCTTAGTGACCCATCCTTCTTTTTTACGATTACTAAGGGACTAGCATATGGGGAATCTGAATGGGGAATTACCCCTGCCTCAAGCATTTCATCTAGCTCCCTTTTTACTGTCTCTCTCACAGCATGAGGTAGTCGATAGGCCTTTTGCCTAATGGGGTGGTCATTGGATGTCACTAAGTCGTGTTCAATCCTGTCAGTCCGTCCGGGATTGTCACTTAGGATGTCTGCCTTTCTGCCTCTTCTGGGCTTGGGCAAGGTTCTTTTGGGCAGCTGTCGTGATGTTGGCCAATCTCTCCCTACAATTTAGCACATAATGATACTAACCCTTCCTCTGGCACTGTCTCTCCCAACCATGCCTCTCTGATCACATCTAGGGGCCCTCTTACTCTGTGTCCATACAGGAGCTCTAAAGGGGAAAACCCTGTAGATTCTTGGGGAACCTCCCGATAGGCAAACAATACATATGGGATGAGGTCATCCCAGGTCACATTTCCCTCCAGTGTGTAGGGTTTGAGCATGTCTTCCAGGGTTTGAGCATGTCTTCCAGGGTGGCATTAAATCTTTCAACTAGGCCATTAGCCTGGGGATGGTAGGGGCTGGTCCTTATCTGTTTAATGCCTAGACTACTGCACAGCTGCTTCATGAGTAGGGACATAAAATTTGACCCCTGGTCTGACCAAGGAGGTTGAAGAGATGGAGTAACAACAGAGTTATTCCCTTTGATCTATGTTCGAAGCCGCCGCTCAAAAATATTTGAAGCATGTGCCAAACAGGATCTGCCGCGCCCACTCTACTAAAAATTCTTATCAGCTCGTCTGCCACTCCCTCCGCCTCAATGGAGGGGAGGGGTACTGCCTCTGGATACCGGGTTGCGTAATCACACACACCAAGAATGTACCTGTTTCCCTTCTTACTACGAGGCAGTGGCCCTACTACAGTATATCAATTGCTATCTTTCTGAAGGGGCTGCCAATGACTGGCACCGAGACTAGTTTTGCCCTACTAATCCCTCTTGTCTGGCTTGCACACTTTCGGCACGGGCCACAAGACTTTCAAAATTCTGCCACATCTCTGAAAATACCAGGCCAATAAAAATTCTGCATCAATCTTTGCTGTGTTTTGCCTACCCCGAGGTGACCAGTTGTTAGGTTGTCATGGGCAACCTCCAGTAGTCTTGTTCTATACCCCTTTGGTACTATACTATTTGCGTGTACACCTCACTACTTTCTGATTTAGAGTTTCCTGACCACTCTCACATGAGTACCCCATTCTGAACTTTAGATCTGATCCCACACCTGAACTTTAGATCTGATCACTTCTGCTCTAGTTTGCTCTTCTTTTAACTCCTTTTCACAGGCCTGATTTTTTGTCACCACTAAGCCTGCCTCTTTTCTACTCACATAGTCGGGGATGTCTAAGTCAGGGTCATTCTCATCTAGCACCTCATTCCCAAGCAGAACATCAACTTAACAATCTCATCTACCAGTCCAACACGGATCCATTTCTTGATCCCGTATGGCTCACTAATGAGATGCACACGTGCAATCGGTACCTCTTTCTTACTAAAGAGACCCTTCATTTTCACTATCTCACCTGGGATAATGAATGTAGGATCTAGAACATCACTTCTCGCTAGAGAATGAGTGCACCCCGAATCACGCAGCAAACGTACATGTCTGTCCCCCAGTCTGGCGTCACTAATGTATGGTCTTAGTTTGGGGTGGGGCTCAAGTCTGCAGAAATAGGTGGGACCGTGTTCCTTGGATTTGTCATTCCCCTTCTCTGCCTGGAGCTCAGATTTGTGGGCATTTGGGCAATTTACTGCGATATGACCAATCTTATCACAGGTGTAACACCTCACCTTTGCTCTGTAGTTACCCCTATCCTCATTTTGCTTCTTATTCTGTTGAGGGTTTGGCTTACTTTCTCCTTTTCCCCCTCGTGATCCCGAATTCCAACCTGGTTTAGGGGAGTGATTAGGGCCTGCTTTTCCCCAGTGTCCCTGTGGTTTACCTGCCCCTTTTCTGCTGATGACATACTGATCGGCAAGCCTTGCCATGTCACCCAGTGTATCTGGCTCATGGTCTCGGAGCCACACCCTTAGGTCAAAAGGCACTTATTTTAGCATTTGCTCTTTTAGGATCTCCTCCTTTAGTCTGTCTAGATCGTTTAAAGCCCCCGCCCCCTGGAGCCACCGCCCGAGAAGGTCCGTCAGCTTTACAGAAAACTCAGTATAAATCTCGTCCCTATCCACCTTCAGTTCCCTGAACTTGACCCTATATGCCTCGGGTGTGAGGTCATACCTACGCAAGATGGCTAATTTGACTTCATCGTACACTCTACTTCTTTCAAGTGACAGTCTTGAGTATGCCTCCCGAGCTCTACCTGTCAGTAAGGGGGTGAGCTGTAGTGCCCATACCTCCCTTGGCCACTCATTTAATTGCGCCATCTTCTCAAAAGCACGGAGAAACACATCAACATCTTCTCCCTCTTTGTACATCGGCATCCTTCTGATGCCCCTACCCAAACCAAAAGACCCTGCATTGGTCCCCTTGCGCTCAATTTCCAATTTGGCATTTTCTAATTCAGCAAGGCGCACCTGCATCCGCATCTTTTCAAGTTCAAATTGCATGCGTGCTTCTTCCATTGTATCAGACTCAGTGCGCGCAGCAGTATTTTGGGTCGTAGTCTTATCTGTGCTCATGACTGGGGCGCTTGGCAGAGGCGAAGCCTGCTCTTCCTTCCTCTCTTCTATGTTTTTGATCAACTGGTTCCTATTCAACCCTTCATGTGACAGCCCCAACTCTTCACACTTTTGTCTCAACTCCTGCATCCTTAACTGACTTAGGATACCCTCTTCCTCCATGTTCCTAACTAATCAACATGCAACCTTTTCACTATACATACAATATGAAGGTAATACAATCTATCACAGTAGTGTGTCCACTCTCTCTGCCTTGCCTTGAAGTTGACTAATTAAGAGAAACTCACTTACCCCTCTGATAAGACTTTCGCTCCCCCTTATCAGTCAGTTGGCCTTGGCGATGCTCCTTGTTGTGGTCACCGTTGCTGCCGTCACCCTGGGTCAGCCAGCTGTCCCCTGCTGTAGTCTTGTCCCAGACTCCGTCCTGACGACTGCTCACTCCGAGTCAGTCAGCCCCTCGATCTCCCGTCTGTCTGCAAAGCCACAGGCTGGACCTCGTTGCCCCACGTCGGTGTTGATGACGCCACAATTGCGTTGCAGACGACTGGTATAATGAAGTTGGGCTCTGCTTTCCAGTCTTTTTCGATGTTGGAACTCACACAAAAAGTTTTCGAGTCCCAAGACAGTGTTCTACTTCTAGCAACTGTTGTTACCACCAGCACGGTTGCTACTCGGCTTCTCCCGGGTCAGGCAATATTTCTGGATCACACAGCGCAGAAATAGAGTCTCAGCTGATGGTATTAATTGTTGCTCAGGTACTGGGAGTTCATCCCACCGCTGCCACCAAATGTAACTGGATGATTTTCAGCAATGCCGCATTCTCAGCACACTGGCGTACCTTTCACGCTCAACAACCACACGATGACACTTTGAAGAACTCCAAAGCAGACAGTGATGTATGTACAAAGATGGTCGTTTATTGTCTTGTATATGAAGTTCACAAGTCTTCCGGTGCGGTATAAGAGAGTGGGTATCTCCCACTCAATGAGTGACCGATGAATACATGAATGCTCGAATCAACTAACTTCAAGGAACAAAATCATTCTATTTATAATGATTCTGAGGGTGCAGCACATGGTGCTATGGAAAATTTTGTCTAGCACCACCTAGCAACAACATAATGAATATAATAGCATTTACATGCTCCGCCCCTTGATAATTTATGCAAACCATCCTCCAATCAGTTGTCGGTTACATGGCTTTAGGCCATGATCATGCCTGTTCAAAAGTGACCGTCAGGCTGACCACTAGACTACACTCTACTTTGTATTAGCGACTGTCCACTACCACCTGGCTGGTCATGAGGGAAAATCCCATGTATATATTATGTGTGGTGCTTCTCCCTCCTCTCCGGGACTAGCACCCTTCCCAAAACTTTCCTTAAGTTTTCCCAGACTCGACATTTCTTATATATTTAATTGTAACAGTTTGTACTGGGGAAACAGCCGAAACTTTCCACAAATTTCCAAAGACTCAACATCTTCTTTGTATTTCTTTATATTATGGTTTGCGAACTCCACAATTTCTTTGTATCCTTTAATATTATGGTTTGCAAAGGAGAAGACAGTTTTCTGCTGAATGATCACCTTTAATACCATAGAGCCAATATGGCGGCTGCAGTATTGATGCACTAACTATATGCTGTAAAATCAATGGCTGATATTCAATATCATCAATTTGTGGTGCATATATGACACAGGATTGATCCACTTGCTCTGTCACAAACTTTCCCTTCCTTAAGATGATGTAAATGGGATGGAATAATAAAGATCAACATTCTTTTTCATATGCCCATTTCCATGAACCAATAATTATGCGTCAAAGTCACATTAAATCCATCTTGTACACCAAGAGATGATTCTGCTCCCTGTTGAAAGAATTAAACATAAAGTAATTATACTTATTTACACACATTCATTATTTGTCACCTGACCAACTGACCTGTCAGAAATTCAAACCATGTTTTGCACTTGCTCAATATATGTGTTATTGGCACATCATATTATCATACTTTAAAATGCTCTAGAAAACACATGGTAATTATAAGTGTTCATCTCTTCCTGCAAAATGAGAGCCAGCTGTGAGCGAGTAGCATTTGAATCGCCACTTTCCTTCCACATTAGGTGCATAATTCTTTGGATGGTGATTAAGCAAAATTCAAATCATTCATAGTGCATTATTCAATGTGTAGAATGATGACAAATCAATCCTGGCCACAGGAACAATGTTCACTAAACTTCTTAGCGTTCATCTTGCAGCCGTTCAAATATTTACAGTCCGGCATCCATGCTTACGGAATCCTTCTTCTTGGCCAGAACAGTATTTAGTGTCCAAGTGATGATGAAATTCAAATTCACATCGTTAGGTACTTTAAAGGGGTTTTCGGGTAGAGAGTTCTCTTAAAGTCAACAGCAAGGCAGAGGGTTAACTTGTAATGTTAACATATTATATAGGACTATAATTATGTTCTCTAACAACATCATTATCATGACTGAGATACAAGGCAATAACAGACATTGTCTCATAATCCTATTACCAGAGAGCAAATTCCTCACAACTAGGAGTAGCTATAATTGCATAATAGTCACAGCTTACATGCGTGACAGACCGTCCGCATTTCCATTTTAGGCCCGCTTCTGTGTTCTACACGCATGGGGTAAGCCTGCAGCTGCAGACACCATCTCATTAACCTAGCATTATGGTTCTGCATCTGATGGAGCCATCGGAGTGGATTGTGATCTGTCTGTGCAAGGAACTTCCAAACAGGTACGGCTGAAACTTTTGGATAGCCCACACAATTGCCAGGCATTCCTTCTCAATCGTGGCGTACCTTTGTTCTCTTGGTAGCAACTTTTTGCTGATGTAGGCTATGGGGTGCTCTTCCGCTTTCTCATCTTTCTGACTGAGCACTGCCCCGATACCTCTGTCAGATGCATCAACCTGTACATGTACAATGTGCTCTTTCTCAAAGTCAGGGTTCCTAAGCACAGGGGATTTCACTAGTACATGTTTGAGTACCTCCAGTGCTTCACTGCACTTGCTGTTCCACCTAACTAACCTTGGTTCGTTCTTGCGAGTGAGATCTGAGAGTGGGGCTGCCACTTTGCTGTAGTTAGGGATGAATTTAGAGTAGTATCCAGTCAGTCCTAGAAATGCGCGCACGTCAGTTTTTGTGACTGGTTTAGGGAAATTCACGACTGCGTCAATCTTCGCAGGCTCTGGCTTGACACATCCCTCACCCAAAACAAAGCCAAGGTATAATACCTCTTTTCGTGCAAACTTGCATTTGCTCGGTTTTGCTGTCAAACCAGCCGCACGAAGTCTACCAAGCACCTCTCGCACATGAGCAAGATGTTCTTCCCATGACTCACTATAGATGAGGGTATCGTCTATATATGCTGTTGCAAACTCGTTCACGCCGCGCAGCACCTGGTCTATCAACCTCTGAAAAGTCGCGGGCACGCCTTGCATGCCAAATGGCATGACATTAAACTCGAAAAGGCCAAATGGGGTTATGAAAGCAGATTTCTTCCTTCCTTCTTTTGTGAGAGGGACTTGCCAATATCCCTTGGTTAGATCTATGGTTGTCATGAATTTGGCTTTCCCTAACTCATCAATGATATCCTCAATGTTGGGCATAGGGTAGGCGTCAAACTCTGTCACCTGATTAAGCTTTCGGTAATCGACGCTAAGTCTTAGTGACCCATCCTTCTTTTTTACGATTACTAAGGGACTAGCATATGGGGAATCTGAATGGGAAATTACCCCTGCCTCAAGCATTTCATCTAGCTCCCTTTTTACTGTCTCTCTCACAGCATGAGGTAGTCGATAGGCCTTTTGCCTAATGGGGTGGTCATTGGATGTCACTGAGTCGTGTTCAATCCTGTCAGTCCGTCCGGGATTGTCACTTAGGATGTCCGTAAAGTCATGAATGACGTCACCTAATTGTTGGGTTTGTTGTGTTGTCAGGTAGTCGGGGAGCTCTACTTCACTGGAGGTCCCTCTGTGTGTCAGTAGCTCTATAAACTGGTCTAGGTACTCGTCATCATTTCCATCATCCACATCCGTGTACATCACACATTCCTGTCGCTCTCTCCAAACTCGCAGCATGTTTGTGTGAAATTCTCTCTGTTTCTTCCTCTTGTCCCCCATCTCGACTACGTAATTCACATTACTCAATTTCTGTATCACGGGATAGGGTCCTTGCCATTTGGCTAGCAGCTTGTTGCTGCTTGATGGGAGGAGGACTAACACCTTGTCGCCTGCTTGTAGGTCTTTGTTCTGGCTTTCCTGTCGTACCAGGTTTTCTGCCTCTTCTGGGCTTGGGCAAGGTTCTTTTGGGCAGCTGTCGTGATGTTGGCCAATCTCTCCCTACAATTTAGCACATAATGATACTAACCCTTCCTCTGGCACTGTCTCTCCCAACCATGCCTCTCTGATCACATCTAGGGGCCCTCTTACTCTGTGTCCATACAGGAGCTCAAAAGGGGAAAACCCTGTAGATTCTTGGGGAACCTCCCGATAGGCAAACAATACATATGGGATGAGGTCATCCCAGGTCACATTTCCTGGACAGTGTGTAGGGTTTGAGCATGTCTTCCAGGGTGGCATTAAATCTTTCAACTAGGCCATTAGCCTGGGGATGGTAGGGGCTGGTCCTTATCTGTTTAATGCCTAGACTACTGCACAGCTGCTTCATGAGTAGGGACATAAGATTTGACCCCTGGTCTGACCAAGGAGGTTGAAGAGATGGAGTAACAACAGAGTAATTCCCTTTGATCTATGTTCGAAGCCGCCGCTCAAAAATATTTGAAGCATGTGCCAAACAGGATCTGCCGCGCCGATACGAAGACAATTGACTCGTGTCTCATTGCATAATCACCAGCCACTTTTAAAGGAGGATATGTCTTTGTGATGGTAATTACTTTTCGCTATCCCTCTTATAAAAGCTAGGTGGTACAGACACGAGGATGCGCGAACAGAAATTGAGGGAAAAATGCTGAAATGAAGATGAAAATTACTCGACTGGGCATACGTGGGCACTAATCTGATACATCTATCAATAAAGAATTATACTTGAAGATTATTACATGTTAGTTTCATTTGGGGAAATTAAGTCGAAAAGTGATAAAACCAGCTTTCCAGGATGGTACAGTTTTAACCATTTTCACATAATATAGCTCTGATTTACACTTTTGCACAAATTTCTGAACGAAATTGACTTTTGTTTTACATGCTTTATTATGAAGTGAAATTTCATTTCATTTAATAAATAGATAAGCAAAATATGGCCAACATTATGATGACGTTCAAAATGAATCTTCAGATTGCTCAGCAAGACGGCGGCTTGGAACATCGATCATCAAAGGCACAAGTGCACCTGTGGAATTCTTTTGTACATCAATAGAAATCTGACAACTGTTTGAATAATTACAGCCAGTTGGAACTCCATGTATAAAACCTCTTTGGTCTGACAAGAGTTCGTGGAGGATCCCTACTCTACTAAAAATTCTTATCAGCTCGTCTGCCACTCTCTCCGCCTCAATGGAGGGGAGAGGTACTGCCTCTGGATACCGGGTTGCGTAATCACACACAAGAAGAATGTACCTGTTTCCCTTCTTACTACGAGGCAGTGGCCCTACTATGTCAATTGCTATCTTTCTGAAGGGGCTGCCAATGACTGGCACCGAGACTAGTTTTGCCCTACTAATCCCTCTTGTCTGGCTTGCACACTTTCGGCACGGGCCACAAGTCTTTCAAAATTCTGCCACATCTCTGAAAATACCAGGCCAATAAAAATTCTGCATCAATCTTTGCTGTGTTTTGCCTACCCCGAGGTGACCAGTTGTTAGGTTGTCATGGGCAACCTCCAGTAGTCTTGTTCTATAGCCCTTTGGTACTACTATTTGCATGTACACCTCACTACTTTCTGATTTAGAGTTTCCTGACCACTCTCACATGAGTACCCCATTCTCGACATAGAAATGACATCTTCCCTCATTTCCCTCTTTCTTTTCCGCTTTCTCCCATACTGATTTCAATGAGGGGTCATCTTGTTGGGCTTGAATTAATTCCTTTCTACCAATGTCTAAGTGAGTGGGGAGTATTTCTCTCCTTGTGGCTCTTCTCCGATTGCTGCCTTGTCACTAGTGGTATCAGACTCACCTGTCCCCACAGTTGTATATCATCATCGTGCACATCATTCACCTCATGTGCACCATCCTCTCTCTCATCATCATCATTGCCACTATCTGCAGCCTCCCCTTGCTCATTCTCCCCGAACAAGTCCCTCACCTGAACTTTGGATCTGATCACTTCTGCTCTAGTTTGCTCTTCTTTTAACTCCTTTTCACGGGCCTGATTTTTTGTCACCACTAAGCCTGCCTCTTTTCTACTCACATAGTCGGGGATGTCTAAGTCAGGGTCATTCTCATCTAGCACCTCATTCCCAAGCAGAACATCAACTTCAATCTCATCTACCAGTCCAACACGGATCTATTTCTTGATCCCGTACGGCTCACTAATGAGCCGGCTCACTAATGGGATGCACACGTGCAATCGGTACCTGTTTCTTACTTCTTACTACTTCATTTTCACTATCTCACCTGGGATAATGAATGTAGGATCTACAACATCACTTCTCGCTAGAGAATGAGTGCATCCCGAATCACGCAGCAAACGTACATGTCTGTCCCCCAGTCTGGCGTCACTAATGTATGGTCTTAGTTTGGGGTGGGGCTCAGGTCTACAGAAATAGGTGGGACCGTGTTCCTTGGATTTGTCATTCCCCTTCTTCTCTGCCTGGAGCTCAGATTTGTGGGCATTTGGGCAATTTACTGCGATATGACCAATCTTATCACAGGTGTAACACCTCACCTTTGCTCTGTAGTTACCCCTATCCTCACCCCCTTTTCAGACGCAAGCCAGTTTATACCAAAACTCGATAAAGAAACGACGTATAAAGAATCATCGTATAGCCGATAGACCGTTCAGACGCTAATTTCGACCATTCCGGAAAAACGTCGTATAGATGTGCAGTTTCTCACTGCGCACGTTGTTATGGTCATGAGTGACAGGTACAAGGTCACCTTTCGTGCTCGCTCCCATTAAGCCCCGCCCAGTTATACCGTTCTATGGTCGCCATACGTTCAGACGCACAATGCACACGATGGAATGCTGATTCGTTATCGAGTTCTAGTTCGAAACGATGCTCTGACCGTCGTTTCGCTATACGTCGTTTCGTTATACGTCGTTTCGTTAGTCAGCGTTCAGACGTATAAATTCATCGTATAGCTATACCATTTTGGTATAGCTATACCGTTCTAGTATAAATTTTTTGCGTCTGAATGCCCTGTCATTTTGCTTCTTATTCTGTTGAGGGTTTGGCTTACTTTCTCCTTTTCCCCCTCCTGATCCCGAATTCCAACCTGGTTTAGGGGAGTGATTAGGGCCTGCTTTTCCCCAGTGTCCCTGTGGTTTACCTGCCCCTTTTCTGCTGATGACATACTGATCGGCAAGCCTTGCCATGTCACCCAGTGTATCTGGCTCATGGTCTCGGAGCCACACTCTTAGGTCAAAAGGCACTTGTTTTATCTCCTCCTTTAGTCTGTCTAGATCGTTTAAAGCCCCCGCCCCATGGAGCCACCGCCCGAGAAGGTCCGTCAGCTTTACAGAAAACTCAGTATAGGTCTCGTCCCTATCCACCTTCAGTTCCCTGAACTTGACCCTATATGCCTCGGGTGTGAGGTCATACCTACGCAAGATGGCTAATTTGACTTCATCGTACACTCTACTACTTTCAAGTGACAGTCTTGAGTATGCCTCCCAAGCTCTACCTGTCAGTAAGGGGGCGAGCTGTAGTGCCCATACCTCCCTCGGCCACTCATTTAATTGCGCCATCTTCTCAAAAGCACGGAGAAACACATCAACATCTTCTCCCTCTTTGTACATCGGCATCCTTCTGATGCCCCTATCCAAACCAAAAGACCCTACATTGGTCCCCTTGCGCTCAACTTCCAATTTGGCATTTTCTAATTCAGCAAGGCGCACCTGCATCCGCATCTTTTCAAGTTTAAATTGCATGCGTGCTTCTTCCATTGTATCAGACTCAGTGCGCGCAGCAGTGTTTTGGACACGTCGTATTCTTATCTGTGCTCATGACTGGTGCACTTGGCAGAGGCAAGCCTGCTCTTCCTTTGCCTCTTCTATGTTTTTGATCAACTGGTTCCTATTCAACCCTTCATGTTACAGCCCCAACTCTTCACACTTTTGTCTCAACTCCTGCATCCTTACCTGACTTAGGATACCCTCTTCCTCCATGTTCCTAACTAATCAACATGCAACCTTTTCACTATACATACAATATGAAGGTAATACAATGTATCACAGTAGTGTGTCCACTCTCTCTGCCTTGCCTTGAAGTTGACTAATTAAGAGAAACTCGCTTACCCCTCTGATAAGACTTTCGCTCCCCCTTATCAGTCAGTTGGCCTTGTCGATGCTCCTTGTTGTAGTCACCGTTGCTGCCGTCACCCTGGGTCAGCCAGCTGTCCCCTGCTGTAGTCTTGTCCCAGACTCCGTCCTGACGACTGCTCACTCCGGTGCACGATCGATGTCGTCTCAGTCAGCTCCTCGATCTCCCGTCTGTCTGCAAAGCCACAGGCTGGACCTCGTTGCCCCACGTCGGTGTTGATGACGCCACAATTGCGTTGCAGACGACTGATATAATGAAGTTGGGCTCTGCTTTCCAGTCTTTTTCGTTGTTGGAACTCACACAAAAAGTTTTCGAGTCCCAAGACAGTGTTCTACTTCTAGCAACTGTTGTTACCACCAGCACGGTTGCTACTCGGCGTCTCCCGGGTCAGGCAATATTTCTGGATCACACAGCGCAGAAATAGTGTCTCAGCTGATGGTTTTAATTGTTGCTCAGGTACTGGGAGTTCATCCCACCGCTGCCACCAAATGTAACTGGATGGTTTTCAGCAATGCCGCATTCTCAGCACACTGGCGTACCTTTCACGCTCAACAACCACACGATGACACTTTGAAGAACTCCAAAGCAGACAGTGATGTATGTACAAAGATGGTCGTTTATTGTCTTGTAGATGAAGTTCACAAGTCTTCCGGTACGGTATAAGAGAGTGGGTATCTCCCACTCAATGAGTGACCGATGAATACATGAATGCTCGAATCAACTAACTTCAAGGAACAGAATCATTCTATTTATAATGATTCTGAGGGTGCAGCACATGGTGCTATGGAAAATTTTGTCTAGCACCACCACTGGAGCAACACCTAGCAACAACATAATGAATATAATAGCATTTACATGCTCCACCCCTTGATAATTTATGCAAACCATCCTCCAATCAGTTGTCGGTTACATGGCTTTAGGCCACGTTCATGCCTGTTCAAAAGTGACCGTCAGGCTGACCACTAGACTACACTCTACTTTGTCTTAGCGACTGTCCACTACCACCTGGCTGCTCATGATGGAAAATCCCATGTATATATGTGTGGTGCTTCTCCCTCCTCTCCGGGACTAGCACCCTTCCCAAAACTTTCCTTTTCCCCAGACTCGACATTTCTTATATATTTAATTGTAACAGTTTGTACTGGGGAAACAGCCGAAACTTTCCACAAATTTCCAAAGACCCAACATCTTCTTTGTATTTCTTTATATTATGGTTTGCGAACTCCACAATTTCTTTGTATTCCTTAATATTATGGTTTGCAAAGGAGAAGACAGTTTTCTGCTGAATGATCACCTTTTATACCATAGAGCCAATATGGCGGCTGCAGTATTGATGCACTAACTATATGCTGTAAAATTAAATGTCATCCTTTCAAATTGCTGATATTCAATATCATCAATTTGTGGTGCATGTATGACACAGGGTTGATCCACTTGCTCTGTCGCAGTCTCATTCTTCTCAAAAAGGGACCTTATACATGTACGATGTTAGATGAACATTTACTTCTATTTTGTATCGTGTTTGACAAAAAAAAAAATGCTCCTTGTACAATGTGAAGTTAACTTTTTTATGAATCAAATATACTTTTGCTTATTTTCTTAGATTTGTGTTTAATATTGTGTGTAATTCGTTGAGGTCAATCTTTTGCGGAATGTGAGTTTGAATTTTATCAATGTAGTCAGTCGCACAGACTTCTATGTGAGTGAAATCTTTTTGATTAATTTGTCACATCCAGAAGGTGATGTACGTCAAGTGCATGTCTCAGAACAAGGAATGATTATGTGTACGTTTATTTCTTTATGAACCCGTATTTGTATTTATGAGGGAGATAATGACTTGATTTCTACATGCATATTATTACATGCCTCTTTTTTTATGTACACCACTATATGTTTCTACATTGCCTCCGCCACAAAATGTTGCCGTATAAGGCATTATAGTCGGGCAAGGTCGTGGATATGTAGGCCACAGGGCTTTAAGGAAAGAAAGACATTATTCTTTTATAAAGAAAAAAAAATGGTACCTGTACTACTTGTATATGCCACAGGGCTTAAGAAGAAGGGAAAAAGCATTCCTAAAAAGTGACTCTATATCTGATGATCACAACTTCGTGCGATCTCAATTCCCTCCCATTATACCACCCCTTCCCCTCTCTCATGTGTCTCTCGTGCTCAATAGGCGGGGTCAGACTGGCAAAAGATTGTGAAGTTTAACATCGCGAAGTCTTCGCGATGTTAAACTTCTCGACCTTTTGCCAGTCTGACCGCGCCTAAATTGAGTTTATGGAATAGTGACATATCAGCAGTATGATGCATATCAAACGTCTACGTGAATACTATGGGATAACACAATCAAAATTCCAAGGGCATTTACCGCAGTATAACGCTTCGACTGGACATTTTTAACGAGCAGACGAGGTACATTGTATATCAGCTCTGTTCCGAGGCATTTGTTCACCTTTCCTTTCAAAAGCATGCCAATGTTTTCTTGTGTTCCATGAGTGCACTGTGAATGCGTTTTCCCTTTATGACTATAATTATACTGCAGATTCGCCGGGGCTTTCTGCCTCATCGCTGCCAAATTATTTCCATATTTTCGTCATAATGCACCAGGCGCTAAGTTTGTCTGTGTTCTTGGCAATGGTTATATTGATGCCGCATAGTTGGTGCGTTGTAGCTCCATGGTTGGTGTTTCCGAATGCGGAGGCGAAGCATTTTTGACGTTGTTTACGGAGGTCAAAAGGTAACCTCTTTGTGTCCTCCCGGCGAACTGGGTTATTAGTCGGGTTCAGATAAATATAGGCAAAGTCACTGAGGCTACGAACTCGGTAGGAATATACTCGCTTCGACAGACGATCGTGAACATCATTTTCACAAAGGCATGTAACCTACTTCTGTATACTCGACCATTGCATCGATCCCTGTGCAGATAATTAGTTCTGTCTCCGTAAGGATGTGTGTAGCCTGGCACAGCTGTCCAGGCCACCTGCCCACATTACACATATACATGTATTTTCATATATAGATCGCAATGCTGATATGAAAGACTCTACCGCGACAGCTATACAGATGGATCTCACGACATGTTCGGTGCATCACGGCCTACTTTTTGTCAAAGGCATACGATGTCACAGCTCGTGATTGTCGGAAATAGAGTAAGGATCGCAAAAATCAACTGACAGCGTAAGTCGAGGATGATACCAGTATTATCATCAATGTTGAGTCCATACGTCACACTCTTAACTCTGACTGTGTTTTTGGAGCGACGAGCCAGCGGAACCTCCGTCGGGTTTAATTACGTGCACGTGACTGTGCTTTACTTAAACGACTGCAACAGTGCAATATTTGTGAGGACACATTATCATTTTGATGTTGCCGAGTGTCAGGAAGACTTGTGCACATGAGTGTGAACAGTGTCTGCTTCTTGTCGTGAGTCAACTTTGACCTTTATTAAGGTCACTTTGGAAAGTGTCGTTCTCAATTTTGGTTCCTCCTTGGATGTCAGCAAATGCCGCACTCCTAACCACTACTAGAAACCAATAAACATTAAAACACAGCATTTGCACGTTGACACTTCACAACTTATACATCGCAGCCTCTCGTTAAAAATTGGACGTTGAGTTATGCTCATGAGTACGAATACACTGTTCCGCATTAGAGTATGATATAGTGACACACACACACGATGAGGCCTCAAAGTAAGCTACGAGTAATTGGAGTGTCATGCGTATTGTTGTTACTGGCGATTTTACGTCGTGCAATATGGACAGGGGAGCTGCCCCTGTTTCCAATGCTCTGTTGGGGTGAGTAGTATCTATAAAAAAAATATCGCAATCAAAATGATGATATAAGAGTATGCAAGTGAGATTTATAGAGGTCGCATGCAGATATCGATGCACTCTGTCAAAATGGTCATGGGTACTCAATGTAGGCCTATATTTAACAGGCCCTACGTAGTACATCATAGTATGTACAGACATACATTGATGCATAATTGTGATACATGAATATACATTTGTGTATTTTTATTATTACTATTGTTATTGTTATCATAATTACCCAATACAAATCAAATCCTGACACGCGCATATAAATCAAGTACTTTGGTTTACTCTAATATATTTACGCATTATATTGGTTTAAATTACAAACACAAAAACATAAATTATACAAACAAAACTTAAAACACAAACAACCAAGCCTCCGTGCACTCTCATACCTCAACATCTCCCTTTACATCTAGAACGCGATGATTTCTTTGTGTGTGCCATAGTTAACTCGAAGGAAATCTGAAGCAAATACAGTATCTGTAGGGGAAATCGTAACCTGGGGAGGGGGATATACGGAGATTGCGAAACGGTGTACAGGGCCAGGCTAAACTCCGTAAGTCTTGTAAGTTGGCGTTGAGTTGTGTGGGCTCTAAAAATATACAGTAGTTGATGCATCCCCTTTTCAATTTCTTACGAAGGAACATTGCATTCCGGGGTCTTGGGGATGTGATAAAAACAAATCCCCAGAGGATACTATGATAGAAGCAGATATTTGAGCTGGGGTATATAATTTCTGTGACGATGATGAATGCATTTTAGGAACTCAAATGGGAGCTGCCGGCATAACATCGAACAAAATAATGAGTTATGTCAGTGCAGCTATACATGGTTCATAATGTTTCTACTGTTCATGTGAGCTGTCTGTGAATAAATTCTCTAAAAGCTATGAAATGCTTGCAAGAAATAAAAACAGCCACTTTGTCTAATAACCTTTAGGCCCCACGTCATTCCAAACTATTAATTATAGGGTTGTACGTCTGAACTCTGCCTTCAGCTGATGTAGGGTTGAGACTTCAGTGTTCTTGTTTTCTCAATTTGCATTTTCAAGTAAAAAACGATAAAACAACAAACTAAAGGTTTGTATTGACGATCGCAATCAATGGTCACACCGTTTTAGCTATTCTATTTACCTATGTCTCCCCCGTTGTATTATGAGTGTGTATGTGTGTGTGTGTGTGTGTGTGCGAGCGTGCGTTTCTGCCTGAACGTGTGCTTGTATATTTCGGGTTAGGAAGGGGAATATGAAGAGTTATATCTCAAAACGAGCTGACTCCATTCTTCTTAAGTTGAGGTATTTGCGATGAAAGCTGCTAACAAATTTTTAAAAAAAGTATAATAAGATATAATTTTAATCATAATCTCAAGAATATTCCCTGTTATGCTTCAAGTGAATTATCTTTGGAAATATCTTATTTTGCCCTTACTTGATGGACTTACTTTGTAATGTTTAAAAATGGCGCTTAGCCCAATTTGCCACGAAGCTCTTCATATTATGGTGTTCATATTGCAAATATCATCGCAGGGGAAACCAATTGGTAGGAAACAAACTGTAGAGCTCAAAACGATTAAGTTCTTAGATTTGTACATATCTAAGATACATGAGCATATCTCAGAAACAGCCAGTAACAGTCATTTTAAATTTACCCCTGTATCATGTAGGAATATTGGTCGTCTGGTTAGCTGTGCTGGCGGCTATCTTTCTGGATATTTCTCGCCTTACCGCCACTCCGTACGCAAATACAAGGCTTCTCGTCAAACTGTACCTGTCCAACAGCCTTTATGAAGTCGTGGGAGCCTACTACGCCCGCCGGAGAAAATACGATTCCGAGAAATTTCAGAAAACGCAGGAAACTTTCCTCATGAAACTCTTGTCGAAAACAGCAAAGACGAGCTACGGAGAAGATCATCGTTTTATCGCTATGAAGTCAGTGGCAGATTTTCGTCTGCAGCATCCACTCACGAAATACGCGCAGTACGCGAATTACGTGGAGCGCGTGGCGCGCGGAGAAGAGAATGTGCTGGTTGTGGGAAAGCTGAGTAGGATAAGCCTTACGTCAGGAACCACCGGGAACCAGAAGCTCATCCCCGTCACAAAAGAGAGACAGCTAGTGTTTCTCTTTAAAATCGGCGCCCTGGTGACGCATCTCGTGAGCAAGCGATACGCGCGCGAAAGAAAAAGTTTGCAAACGATATGCCTTCTTTACGTGCATTCCGAGCCGAAGACTTCCGAAGGCGGTACAACAATGGGCCCAATTTCAATGATGACGATATCGGATAACGTGTGTCGTCTGCTGTTCAGTACTCCTCCGGCTGGGATGAAACTCAAAGACGAGCGTCAAGCGATGTACGCCCATCTCTTGTTTGCCCTCCGCGACCCGACAATCAAATGTATCTCCGGCTTTTTCTCCGCTAACATCTACCGCTTCTTTTCCCTGCTCGAAGAGCACTGGCCGTTGTACGTCGAAGATCTCCGCACTGGTCGGATCAGTGATCACGCTGGACGACTTCCCGACGACATCAAGTCCGCGCTAGAGGCTGAGCTGCGACCAGAGCCGAAGAGAGCCGAAGAGCTGGAGGAGGAATTCCGGAAAGGCTTCGTGGGGATTGCGAAGCGCATCTGGCCTCACATGTTTTGCATGTATGGCATATCTTCTGGTGCGGCATCTGTGTACGCCAGGCGGCTAGAAAAGACGTACACACAAGGTAGAACTAGACTTGGGCCATGATTCCTATTGACTGTCGAACCTAAGCAGCACTTTTGTTTCACATAATCTGAGACAAGATAACGTGCATGTGATTACATGCAGTCAGTCACGCCTAAATGCATCCCCCAAGATTTTATTTGTCTGGGGTTTTTTTTATTATTATTATTATTCTGTTGTGTGATTTGGACATGAATTTATCATCTAGAAAGGGGACTAATGTGGTTATGTTTGAAGCATTGCGTTTTAGAAGAGTGATCGATCGTAAGGGAAAAAAAAATGAGAGATCTTTTGGCATCAACCGCCCCTGTGTTATTTGTTTTAGTTCGTTATTGCTATTTTTCATCCACGACGAATTTTACTCCACTTTGAAAGGGGAGGACGTGGAGGGTAGAAATATATAAGCCTGTCCCTTTAATCTGATGTTGAACCAACCCATACCATGTGACTGATCAATGTGTACTGAAGTGTTTGACATATTTTAAGGTATACTCGAGTGTCAATAGTAATCACCTTTACAGTCGCTGTCGTAACGAGTGTTGCATGAAAGCATTCCAGCTTTTGACCTCGTTGAATTTAATAGAATTCACGCTCATAAACAGCTTAAAGGGACTGTACAGTACTGGTTTAGGTGGGCATTCATATTTTGAACATTCCTGAGTGAGATACTGAGAAACCTCTTATGAAAGAGCATGTAATTTTAAGAAGGATTCAACTAATTTGTTGAAAATTTGTTTTCAAATGGCTGAGATATCCAAAAAAGTGATAATAATAAAAGACTACAGGCCACAACTTTATTAGGATCTCTTTGTTTCACCTCGTTTTTGGATAACTCGGCCATTTCAAAACCGATTTTCATCAAATAAACTTTTGATACCCCTTAGAATCGCAGTCTCTTTGACATCTCATAGAGTGGTTCCTGAATATCTCGCAAAATGTTAAAAGCTAAATCCTCACCTCGACCAAAACTGTACACACCCTTTAAAATGAAGAATTTCTATATGTCAGTCACTTGAATTATTTTCCCTCTTCCCACCCTAATTCTTTCTTTCTCAGGTATACCTATTGTTTCCACGATGTATACGTCGACGGAAGGCGTGCTTGGCACCCTCTACGGCGATGATCATCAATACGTGCTCGACGCAGGCAACATGTTCTACGAGTTCATACCCGTTGATCATTGGTACGCCTGATTTTAAAATCCTTTAGTAGATTCAGTAGATATCTGTTTTTGTTTCTCCGATTGTCAAAATTTACTATGTGGAATTGCAGCCCGAAACCAATCTATTTTTTTTTTTTTTGCATTGAAATATCACTAGTACGCGGTCCTAACGATATTCTAACATCAGCAGAAGGGAATCTAAGGCAAATTGTGCATGATTGCTGTATGTAATAAAATGTACATGCAACTAACTTAGACGATCCTGGCCCCGAATCATTCCCGTTGTGCTTCTACCCAAATGAAATGCTTTATGTCATTTGTATACTTATAATGGGTGTACAGATTGGGAACTGACAATCCTGGTGTAGTCAGGTTGGCATGCAGGACCCAACAAAGAGCATGGCTCCAACAGCGTACAGAGGCTTCCCTTCATGACTAAGACAATTTGATACTATTAACACTGCTATTATTATTTCATCATTGTTATTATCATTACATATACTTACTATCATAATACAGACTGTAGTTGTTATTGACGTAGGTAGAAGTAGAAGATGTGGTAGTTCAATTTTGATAGAAGTGACATCATTATCGTCACCAGCTGTGTTATTACTGTCGGCAGCTTCATTATACGTAAAATGTCGAAGTCATTTTGAGATGATGGTTTTGATTGAATTTAGGTACTGAAGCTCTGCAAACCTCCTCTCTTTCCCATTTTTCTTGTTTGGCGGTGATACACGCCGAGATTACCGACATTGGTGATTTTGTGCTTCAATCAATGAACCCCTTTGACCATAATCCAAATGCATCATGAAAACCAGGTGATTGACAAATTTTACTACATCGACGTAACTAAGCACCGAATTAAGCAGTGTTTGCAGTAGCCATCATAAGAAAGTAGTGGGCATACATACTTGGGCTGGATCCGAACCAACGATCGACCTCCTGATTACCGGACAGGCGTCTTATCCACTAAACCACCGGGCTTCCGTCCGACAGCCACAGTGCTGGTTTTGTCCTTATAGTATGCAGCGGGTACTGCAAATTTATTCAAATTGGGAAAATTCTTGCGTCGAGCAGTTTTTATTGCAACTGATTGACAAATTGCCTTGTATTGATGGAGGGCAATTTGTCAAACAGTTGCAATAAAAACAACTCGATACAAGCATTGACAATGTTTAAATTAATCAAATTTTGATTAATTCAAACAATCGCCTTTGCAATTATTGTTCGATAATCATTTTCACATAAATCATGGTGTGAAACCGAGAGACAAAAACATCCATGAGTACCCATGTACCTTTTGTTGTTGCTGTTGTTGTATTTTATTGCCCTGAACGACGTAACTTCTTGACCTAAGTGACGAGGATCAACCGGACACCTTGCTGGCGGAGGAGGTGGAAGTCGGGGAAACATACGAAGTCGTCATCACGAGTATGGACGCCCTCTATCGGTACCGTATCGGCGACGTCGTGAAGGTGACAGGGTTCTACGGAACATGTCCAATCGTCGACTTCCAATACAGGTATAGTGGTAGACAATCAGTGAAACGAATTTCTTCTAAAGCAGTGGCGGAACCGGGGGGGGGGGGGCGCAACCGGCGCACCCACTTTATTTGTCGTTAAAAACAAAAGAAATAAAAAGAAAAAAATGAAATGAAACCCGGAAGTGGCACCAGAAATATTAGTTGCCCCCCCCCCCCCTTTACAGAATTCCTGGATCCGCCCCTGTGATGTGTAGACTTCTAATTATGTTGTTTTATGATGAGTATGGGTAGAATACACTGTTAGCATCTGAGACGTAGTATTTACGCTGCAACGTACTGAATTCTGAGCGAGTTGTGCGTTGGAAGTCACTTTGTTCATGCGCATCAATATCAGCAAAGATAGTGATATGACACAGGATAAACCATGTGACATGTATGATTTAGTATATGTTACATGTACTATCATCGTATGGCACCATGATAATGTACCATGCGATGGTACATTTTTTGCTGATTATGTTCAGATAACTTGATTCGATATTGGAGTACAGTGTGGCTATAAAAACTGTTGTTTAACAGAAGTAAAAAAAAAAAAATGAGATGAAGGTCGACACTATAAGATAAACGCAGTTTAGTAAATATGATTATAATACGAATCCCTTTCTGTCTGCAATTTCTCAAAGGAATTTGATATAAATCAGTAGTTTTCATGTCTCTTTCTTCGATGGCTCCGATGGCGCTGATTTATCTTAATCCTTATCGTTGTTTTGTCAACTTTCATTATCGTTACCTTCGCTAACTCAGATCCGGAGAGTTTCTCAACTTGAAAGGAGAGAAAACTCCAGAAGTCAGCGTACGCACAGTTGTCATGGAAACGTTTTCTGATGACTTTCCGAGTGCTGCTCTTGTCGACTACGCATGTGTAGAAAGCGTCCTTTTCGAAGAAGCCACAGGTGAACGCGTTGATCAAATTGTAGTTTATTCGCTGTTTGCATGAGTTTCTTTTCCTTTTTAAAAATATTTTACTTTGATACGTTTCTATTTCTCGAATAATACTTACATTTACTGTAAGACACGGTTATGATATAAAAGTACCCTACACAGTGCAAGATTGTGATATGATGAAATGTGACTGCAACGTCTTAATTTCTAAGTTTATCATGGCAATGAATTCTGTCGATAAATATGTTCATCGCGCATTATGAACAACGGTAGAAGTATAGACATAAAAGTACTGTTTTTATGTTTGCAGAAATACATGAATTTCACTGGAAATATATCAAATCGTTATAAATAGTTTCCACTCAAGTGTTAATAGTATACAGCGATGAAAAATAATAATTAGATTGACCACTTTTCAAGGTTTCAATGAATACTTATGTTCGTTGTAATATCCGCCACGTACATAATGCTCTGCTGTTTTATTGCAACATAATGAGGTCCTCCTGTCCTTCTGTAATAAGGTGTAATGGAGAGCGATATCATCAACTTGAGATCAACATGATTATTGAGTCAAAGGAGACTTGTTGTGAGCTTTCGATCCCAGCATTGCAAAATCTTCGTCAGATGCAAACATGAATGGTATCTATTCGAAGCGTTGGGGACTGGATGGTAAAACGGTCTTATGGTCCATTTACAGAAACTGCAGTATGCTCCGATCCCATTGATTCGCCAGCAAGATATGGTACGGCTTATACATGGCGTATTGCATCTTTCACTCATTTTACAGTTGTATGATTGTGTTTATTCATGTAAATCATAATCATGCACAGATCCGACCAAACTAGGGCAAGATGCCTATTACGTCATCTTCGCGGAAGTAGACGCAAGGGACAACAGTTTGATCGACAATAAATTGGAGAAGGTACGAGAGTAATGTACGCGTTTGTAGCTTTGAGACGGATTTTTTTTTTCTAACTCTCCCGAAAGAGAGGTAACATAGTATAGGCCTACAATACGAATGTACGTTTTGAATGGATAATTGTAAAGTACGTAGGGAACATGAATTTGTTATCTCGCGCTATGTAGCCCAGTTGTAATATTATCAGCAATTATCTCTGTTTGACTGAATAGCGATCGACACCGAAATTACCTTTAAATTCAAATACAGTATCGTTATGTTTCAGACAACAAAAATATCTTTGTTCTTATTTGTCCGATGTGTGTTAATGCAGATAACAGCCAGTCTCGACGCCAAGTTACGCCAAGTGGCGGCAGGCTACGACTATCAGCGGAAGCGCAACGGAATAGCGCAGCTGAGGCTGGTCTTCGTCCATCCGGGCTCTTTCTCCGCCCTGCGCTCTTACATTCTGGCGAATTCGGAAGCATGCGCGGTTCAAGTGAAATCCCCGAAGAAATTAGACCGAACTCAGTGGATTCGTTTTCTCGCCGAGAGAGAAGTGAAGATGGCCGAGATCTAGCGGAGATGTACTTCAGTAAGACATTAGATAAATATGACTCACTGTTAGATTGGATTACCTTCAATTGGCTCGACAAAGAACACGACTTCTAATGGGAAATTCTTCCATTAGAAGTCGTCCATCTAACGATCGAAGGAGATGACCGAGCAGAGAGATGCGATATACTCAAAAACATATATCAGCCATGATAGGGACATATTGGTTGCAGTGATCAGCTCTCTTTTGTTCTTCTCCAACTTTAACCACCACCACCGCCGCTTTTTTACTGCTTTTATTAACGCTACCCTCGGCTAAACTTCGAAATCAGTATCTACTAAGCCAGTCTTTAAGAGCGTGTTATTGCGATTCCTTTTGATGAATCGTTTTTTTTTTTTTTTTTTTGGTTTTTTTTTTTTTGGTTTTTTTTTTTTGTTGTTGTTTGTTTGTTTTTGTTTTTGTTTTTTTACTTTACCTGATTTCAGTTATCTTATTTCAGAAAACTTTATGAAAGTTTGCAGGAATCATTCTTTGGAATAGGTTATGCAGGGGTAGTCAGAAGGTAAGGTGTGGTTCGCACGGGGTACGAGCAATTAACCCATCACAGGAGGCCACATTTCGAGGTCTGGAGATATATCTTTTTATCAAGAGTTTTACCATTCATGATCGCTGGTATCTACCAATGTATTTTAAAAGAGAATAAAATCTCTTACCTTATAAGATCCATTTTCTTTGTAATTATTTATTCAAAGTTGCCATCTGATGGATATACATGCTGATCATTTCTGTAGGAAAATTACCCTTGGATGTTAATAAGGACCATACCGCGGTGATTCCAGTCCTTCTTTGTGCATCCCGAACTATATTATTGTAGTTTATATTACAAGTGTACTGTATGTATAAACACTGGGCCCCAAAGGTAAAATGATAAATCTTGCTTGCATAATTATGACCCCTGTGAGGTGGCTTCAAGTTAATTGATAACATACTCTCAAAGGGCGCCAGCTATAGGAGAGATCGCGCTAACGTTGAATTGCTCGTGGAGCGTAAACCCATCTGGGGCTCTTCACTAAAGAATGCTACTGAGTTGATGTGTCATGTAATGACCTACAATTATCATTGTCCTAATACTTTCTGTCTTTATAGCCATTGCTTTGTAATCGGATTATTATCATCAGATTATTTTAATCATGACTGCTATACCAGGTTCTATGTTTTGTCAGTACTACGTTGTATTTTGTTGTGCATCCAAATTTGATGTCATACATCATTCTATTTTGTTATATCTAGGGTGTGTGTGTTTTTTTTTTCGTTGTGAAATATGGAAATAAATTGACATTGAATCATCAATGAAATTGCCATTGTGATTGATCAGTTATATATAATCTTAGTGTTGGTGTTAATTATTATGTATCTTATATGTAAGTGTTATAAACATGGACCTTCATAAGTCAATGACGGCGTGAAAGTGAATGTCACGGATTTTTTTCATCCTGATGAGAGGTGAAGATGTTAAGTCAAAAGAGTTGAGTCACGTTATATCGCCCGATCACAGAAATATCCCTGTTATAGTCGACTTTATACGCTGGTAAAATCGAATCATGGATATAATCTCGATTAAGTATAAATATGTTGCACAGGGTTTACGTATAAGAGACACGTGACTCCTTGGGCAAACCCCCACTATTAGGCCTTCGCAAACAAAGTTTATCGTACAACATATTGTTTGTGTGTTTTATAGTACAAGCGCCAAAGTTGTTTCGTCTCGCACTTTCAGTGAGAAACAGATAACATGACGGTCATTACTATATACCAGCCTTCAATTACAATTTCCTGAATTAAACCTTGAAGATCACATTGACAACCTATAGAGAACCGTCTCGACACTGGTTGTTTTGAGGTACTTTGAGACCAGATAAGAGCTTCAGAAATGAAATACATTGTACAAACATGACGCGACTGCCGAAATTTATTCATTGATAGTGTCAGACATGGTACGAGAACCTGTAGTGTTGTGGTGCAGGTTATTTTCCCCCTATCGGAAAATTGTCTGCCGATGTACTTTAGAGTCAAAGTGCTGACGAATCATTTAAAATATGTCTTATTTTTGTCTGTCTAGAGATACCCAGGGGCGGATCCAGGAATTCTGAAAGGGAGAGGGCGCAAAATAAAAAAAAAAAGGAAAGGGGGCGCATGCGCTCCCTTTTATTTTTCTTTTAATTTCTTTTATTTTAACATAAAAAAAGAGAATTTTATTTCTTTCTTTCAATGTAAACACAGAACTTTGACTTGCAATCATCGAGCTGGAAGGTCGTATAGTCACCCGCCATAGATATCTAGACGTAGTTTCAGCGTAGGCCATGAAACAAGTTGGAGTCATTTCTATATACACAAAACACACACACACACACACACACACACACACACACACACACACACACACACACACATACACACACAGAGAGAGAGAGAGAGAGAGAGAGAGAAAGGCCTCCAAGTGGCGTTTTCAATGTGCACAACTCCATGGTTTCCATTATCTTGTCATTTAATTCTTTACATGCCCATCTTCGAGGGAATGTTCAAACGTTTTCATAAGCATATAACTTCCCGAGAAATTTGTGCCCACGATCAATTTCGCGCGGTAATTTCAGTCAATGTGAATTTCATAGCGTATGAACCTGCCGAACTTTGCTTGCATGTCAACGAGAAAACATACGAAAAAAAAAGGTACTGTAAATACACTCACTCTATTTGCTCACAAGCGACGATTCAGTGGTGGTCATAACACTGACTCTGCTACTTTTTCCGCACACGTGAATGAGTAAAGAACGGACTTCGCTCACACTAGACTGATGCGGTTTACGCTTTGACGCTTAATTTGAGCGGAAATGGAGACAGACTGTTACCCGTTCTCATGCTTCCTCTGTACTTTATTCGGAGTAATGTACAAAGAGAATGTAGATGCAAAAACGGATAGGTTTGTTATTGTTCAGTAGGAGAAAATTGGCTTAGTGTGTATGCATTTGAACATGGACTCTTTTAACCATACCACTCAAAATGTTTCTGTTTTCGTCTTTGTTTTATGAAATTTCACCTTTCACAAGATGACTATATCTCTCACATGTAAAAACATTTTTTTTAATTATTAAAGTAATCCTAGCATATGCCCCAAAGTTCGAAATCTGTCAAGTGTCAACACCACAATGTTGTAAGCAATATCAGGAATGTGATAGAATTTAACTGTTGGCATGCAGATAATTGCACCCCCTCCCCCTGCGTGCACGTCAATTTCATTTGACCTTATTAAACTGTATAGGATAGATACTATATGGCCATAGAGTACTTGGTTACAAGATAACAAGGAGGACACACTCGGAGAGAGTAAGAATCGTCTACTATGGCCAAACCAAGGTTTACAACTGCCATATAACTTTGCTAGCACACACACACACACACACACACACACACACACACACACACACTTTTTTTTTATAATATTCTTTTATTTGAGTTTCATTCAATGTGAAATCCATATTAACAATAAAATTAATACATCCACCAACAAAAGAAGAAAGCAGCTGTATTCTTCTTTCTTGTGCTGCTAAATCATTTTTCAAACATACAGTACAATATATTTGATTCTTTTTACCAAATCATACCCTGTTTTTATAAGGGAAATGACATAAAAATCTACATAATTCTCAGAAAAAGCTATTTTGATCAGCCTAATCAAGCCAATCCGAATGTGCCTTATCACTCACACACCGACTAAGAAATGTGTGCTACTCAATCACTTTTTCACTTAACTTCTTTTTTTTTTCTTTTTCTTTTTTTTTGGCAGAGCACGCACTATATACATAAATATATCAGATAAAGTATAACTCTTAAAGGGAAAAAAATCTTGATCAACTTGATCAGATTGCTCAATATCCACTTCATTATATAAATTCTCTTACACTCTTTTGAGAATACAGCAGTTCCTAAACCATATAAAAAAAAAGCATTCTTTACTTAACCGAACAAAACTCATCATTTTTTTTCCATCTAACCTATCAACCACCCCTCCCCCCCCCCCGTACAAGCACAAAATAACCATATGTGTATATCATCAAAACAAACCATATTCCTGCCTGACCCCTTAACCATTATTCTACCATTGCCTAACTACATCTACCTAACCCTAACCATCCCCACCTATTTCCCCGCTAACCATTACTCTACTCTAACCTAACTACATCTACCTATAACCCTAACCATCCCCACCTATTTCCCCACTAACATACCCCCCCCCCCCGTAGCCTTCCCTCAACACACACACACACCCATATATGCACTAGACATCAACCAAAACAACAACAACATACCCACCAGTGCGCACTCACAAACACCAACATTTGCACGCCAAATCACACTACATACTTGTGGTATCTTGGTTACCTGTTTCTTTGACAGTTAAACACACACCAAATTAAAACCGAAGCTAACTAAACATTTTACATGGGGAAAAAAAAAGTGACCAGCATAATGCTGATACATATACCAATTCCTAAACATTAATACGGCTAAAACCTAAACTGACCATACATCTGACTCTATGAAAGTTTCAACTGCTCCCATTTTTGCAAATGAAAACCGAGCTTACCTGCTTTAACCGCAACGTTCTTTTCCTCCTCTATAAAATCCAGAACAAATTTCTTTATCTTTTCCCTCTTAGGTAACTTATTTTGTTCTCTTGACCGAAATATTACAATTTTCATCAAAATTATCAAGGCATTCACGCATTTGATTCGATTTGAACTACCTCGTAAACCTAAAAAAATATCTCTCCATTCTAATTCTTCTAACTCAACTAAATCATAAAACTCAATAAGAAACTGCCATATCGGCTTTACTTTCACACAATCAAAAAATATATGTGAATAAGTTTCCCTTTCCAATTGACAAAAAGAACAAAGATTATCATTCACAAAACCAAACTTAAACAAATGTTCCCTTGTATATATCACCCCGTGTAACAACTTAAACTGAAATTCCCTATGTTTACTAAGTAAAGTCGTGCTTCTAGGTCTAAGAAATAAATTTCTAATTTCCTTATCACTGCAATCATACTTCACTTCACCATATCTTATTTCCAGAGTATACAATTCTTGTAAAGCTGTAACAAAATACTCATACACTATTTTTGATTTAATATTTTGAAATTCTAATATCTTACCAAAAATCTTCACCTGTATATCATAATTTAATACATCAATTTGCTGAAACTTTACACTCCCTGCGGACTCTTTCCACTTTTCTGGAAGAACATTATAAATATCATTTATCTTAAATATACCATTTCCCATAATACCTAAATTTCGAAAATACCCAACGGGTTTAATAAAACCTCCTTGTAAAATATGATGTACATTATAAACACCTTTTTCATATAAATCACAATCAAAAATACTCTTCCCTTTTATACATACTTTTCTATTATTAAATATAACTGGATTCATCACTTCATCTTCAAAATTCCTACATTTATCCATTTCCTGCCATACCTTAACCATTTCTAAATAAAAAGGTGGAACTGGATTTGTCAATGTCAATCTAGACCATTCATAGTCACATTAAAATAAGAACCTTCCTCCTACTGATCGAAAACTAAAATCAAAATACATTTTCCACCCAGATTTCTTCTCACCATACAATAAACGTTTCAGCCACATAATACGTTGCGTTTTGACAAACAACTTAAAATTTATCATTCGCAGTCCCCCATTAACATAATCTTGATACATAATATTCCTTTTTACCCGGTCTTTACCATTCCACAAAAATTCAAAAATCATCTTATCCAATTCAGGAAATATCCATTGAGGAACAACTATGAGTGATGAAACATAATTTAACCTTGATAATGCATAAGTTTTCAACAAATGAATTTTTCCCATGAGTGTTAAATCACGCTGTTTCCACCATCCTAACAACTTTTTTATTCTACTCAATATTTCTTTAAAATTGATCTCATTCATCCCCCTCACATCTCTTACAAAATTCACCCCCAAAATTTTAACTGCATCAACATATTTTCCAGATACAGATAATACAGGTTTCTCTGTATCCTTACCCATCCACAAAAAATTAAATTTTTCTTTATTTACAATTAAACCGCTTATTTTCCCGAATTCATCAAAAATATACTGTAACCTATTTAAAGATTTTATGTCCTTTATAAACAACGAAATATCATCCGCATATAAAATTTGCTTTATTTCATTTCCCCCAAAACATATTCCTTTTACAGTGTTATCTTTCCTTACTACTTGTGCCAGTGTTTCAATTACTAATAAAAACAAATACGGAGACAGGGGATCACCTTGCCTAACCCCTCTCTTGATTTTGAAATAACCAGTAGAGTGCCCTCCATTCATAACACAACTGCTAATATCCTTATAAAGCACCTTAACCCAGGAACAAAACGATTCACCGAAACCAAACCTATGTAAGACCCGAAATAAAAATTCATGTGCAACTGAATCAAACGCTTTTTCGAAATCCACTGTGACCAAAAACCCACTTGTATAGTGCAAAGAATGAAATAACATATCATCTACTAATCTTACCGCTTCTCCTATATTCCTATTCTTTATGTACCCAACTTGATCAAAATGAATAATCTCTCCCAAAACTTCTTTAATTCTATTTGATAAGACCTGAGATAATATCTTATAATCTACATTCAAAAGTGTAATTGGTCTATAATTTTTGATGTATAGTACATCCCTATTTTCTTTTTCTAATAAAGTAATAACACCTTGCTTTTCTGATATTGATAAAGCCCCTTCATCATATGCCTCATTCAGAGCATCTACCATCATTTGCCCCAGAACCGACCAGAAAGTGAGATAAAACTCCACTGTGAAACCATCGTTTCCGGGAGCTTTATTACCTTTCATTTCTTTTAAAACCATAAAACATTCATTTATATTAACTTTCCCTTCACAACTTTCTCTACTCTCTTCACTTAATTTCGGAATATCATCAAAAAATACACAATTTATATCATAGATATTTTCATCATTATTAGAATACAACTTTTCATAAAATAACCTAATTACTTTCATTATTCCATTTACATCCTTTATCAACTGTTCTTTATTATCATATATTTCCTTAATAACACTTTTCTTTTTATTAGATTTCAACAATTGTTCAAAATACTGTGTTTTTGTTTCTCCTTCTTCAAACCATTCAGCCCTAGACCGAACTCTCAAACCTTGTCGAGAATACTCATATATTTTTCGTAACTCCGATTTCTTCTCCTCTATATCATCTACTACCGCATTGCTGGATGAAACTAATATCTGGTTCTCTAATTCCTCAATATTTCTTTCTAACTCCTCTATTCTACTTCTTCTCAATTTTGCTTTATCTTTAGAATAACTTATAATATATCCCCTCATTTTCATTTTCATAAAATCCCATAACAATCGTTTACCCTGAATACTCAAACTCAATTCTTCCCTTAATCTAATTATTTCATTACTAAATTTTTCAACAAATTCTCTATCCATACATAAACTGTTATTAAATTTCCAGTATGACTTACCATAACAAAATATATCTACCAACTGTTCAACCTGTAACAAAACACCAGAGTGATCAGGCGTTATTGACGTTATTATTTCACACTTTTTCACAGAGTGTTGTAAACTAGAAGAACAAAACCAGTAATCTAAACGGCTTTGAATAACAGGCCATTTTTGTCTAAACGTAAATTGTTGTTTATTCAGATTTCTCTTTCTCCATATATCTATCAAATTATATTTATTCAAAAAATCTTCAAATTTTTCATTAAAAACAGTTTTCAACACCTTCCTTGGTCCCATATAATCTAAACTTCCATTCATTATCAAATTAAAATCCCCTCCTATAAAAAAACAATTGATTAGGATTATACAACCTAGATACACTAATATCTAATTTCTGCAAAAACTCCACTTGCATTCTCTCTTTATCTCTTGTAGGGAAATAACAATTTCCCATTACCAAAGTAACCCCTTGCATATCACCTTTGAAAATAACATATCTTCCATCATCATCTATTACCACTTTTTCAATCTTTAATTTTAAATGTGAAGATATCAACGTTAATACACCCTGACTATGATTTGATCCATGACTGAAAAACATAGGTCCATCCCAATCTAACTTCCATATATCTTCCACCTCCCGTGTACTATATGTTTCTTGTAATAAAATTATATCACTCCCTTTACTTTTACACCATTCAAAAATATTCTTCCTTTTCAACTTATCTCTTATTCCTCTTACATTTAAAGACATAAATGTACAAGAAGACAGACTATTCATATACTACATCACATATCCCAAAAATTCTAACAACCTTATTCCCAACAGATAATTCAATCACACCCCAAACATGCCCACAAAAAACTTTCTTTCCCAGGACATTTCTTCCCAACTGATTACACAGACAGGAAATTGCAAAGTGCGAACTTGCGCTGACTGAAAATAACTCCTTAAAATGGAAACAGGCAACCCTACCACGACTTGACATCCCATAACATTCACGCTCACAACACCTCAAGCACACAACACTCACCTCACACCCTTCACTCCTAGAATTAATCCCCTCTCCCTCCCTCCTATTGCAGCCTAACTTATCCCAATATCTAATTCGGTAACAAAAACCTGATACCCATGTGCTACATATACCTACCCTGTACATAATTTCAAACACTACAAAAATAAACCTCCATACCAAAACAACTAACCCACTTTCCATACCATAAGGAGATGATTGAAAGCGGCCCTCCACCAAAGCCATACGAAAAAAGAAGAAGAAGAAAAAAAAAGAGTTTCTGCAAAGTCTGCGTACTCTACACACATAACTTAACAGTAATTTCTTACCCGACATACATGCACTGATTTGAACCGGGTAGATAATAACATTTGAATCGGGTAGATAATAAGATAAAATTTGAACCGGGTAGATAATAAGATAAAATTAAAAAAAAAAAATATTCAAATTATGCATAAAGAATATGAAGCATACCGAACCAAGAATTTGTGCATTCTGGGTGTGGTGCAACACGCACCAAAACCCATATCGATGGGGAAAAAAAAAAACAAAAACAAAACATTGTATAAATATAGTGTACAAATCACCCCAGAGCCTGACAGTTAACATACATGGCAGGCATCCCAGCGAAAAGAAGAAAAAAAAAAAATGGTTCTGCCCATGTCAAACCAAGAATTCGTACATTCTGGGTGTGGTGTAATTCACATCGAAAATTATATCAATAGGCGTCCTCACACCAGCCCGACGCCCCGACAGATCGCCATTTAATGATATACCAATCAGCGCGCTATTATCGAGAAATCCTCCCGAGTCCATAACTCTGGAAACCTCGAAACAGCAGTATAAATCGATGCGAACCATCGCGCCACTTGATAACGCTTGGGCTGATGCGAATAATAAATGAAATAGCGCGCCAATTTGCGATCGCAAAAAGAAGAAGAAGAAGAAAAAAAAAATATATATATATATATCCCGGGCCCAGATCCCCACCGGGCCGACGCGAAAACGCCCACTGAGCACACACACACACACACACACACCCACACACTCACACAAAAACAAACAAACAAACAAACAAACTAACAAGACATCAGGCGTCTCCACACCAGCCCGACAAGAATCCAGGCCCGAGACACTTTCCAATCTCCCAAGTCAAAAAAACACACACACACACACACACACACACACACACACACAAGTATACATAAATGAGGCATAAGCCAATTGTCAAGTCAAAGCAGGGAGATGGAAGAGAAGTAGGCTTTTCAACCACCCCCCCCCCCCTCCCATGGTCAACAGCCCTCGATCCCACTGCAGTAATTGCAGGAGGAGCGAGCAGACGGTCGTCATAGCAACGCGACACCTCCATTTGAAACCATTTTAAACGTGAACGTGACGCCATTTGGGAAAACAAAATCTGACCTCCCCCCCCCAAAAAAAAAAAAAGAAAAGAAAAGAAAATGATATCCGAGTACAATATCATTACCCTTTCGTACCTGCTCACGATCAAGGCACAAAGAGAGCTACATTCTTCAAAAGATTTGGTGGAGTGATCTGGGTGGCGTGGCTGACAAGCCATGCTAGGTAAGCCATTGTCAAGGCAGAGAGATGGAAGAGGGGTCTCTTTTCAACCCCCTGCATCAGGGTCAACGGTCCTCGATTCCAATATACTAATTCCAGGAGGACCGAGCAGAAGGTTGTCATAGTAACGCGACACTAGACACCAACGAGAGTGTAGACCCAGCGAGAGGGGAAGAAAATATCGTTTGTGCAGGAGCTGTCCCCTGTGAAATAGAATAAAAATATACAGGTACATCATTTCTTCGTCTGTAGCCTCCCCTCTCCATCCCCTCCCCACGGCTTCTCCTTCCTCTCCACCTGCCACTCCGCCTTCCCACCCCAACCCCGCCCACATTGTCCCAGCTCAAACCTTTTTTTTTTTTAAAGGCTTAGCCTTTTTCTAAGGCCCTCGTCACACACTCGGAAATCGAGCGTGTCTCGAATTCATCTCGCGACCTGAAGCTCAAACCCCGCGTCATATGTACCGTGAACTCTTCTATTGCTGCTGCTAAAATAATCCCTTATTACTTTACTCTATACCTCCTCTCTTTTTTACGTCCCAACACCAAGATGACTTGACTATTGTAGATGATCTCTAATTTACTATTTTACACGTCACAAACAACACATAAAAGAAAAAAGAACTTTAGTTGTTATAGTTTGACAACCTTCACAGATGTCCTTCACGTTGAACCCGTCCCGTTATAATGCATGTCAATAGGCCACGGCACGCCGTCAGTCGACTTTGATCTTGGTACCATACACTCATGTGTCAAGCACTCTGCAAAGAATGAACTCCAGGGTCTCTTGAACGCTGTTGCAAACTCCAATTTCGAGGGTCCGTATATATATATCAGTCGTACGCTGAATACTCCTCCGTATAGAAGAATGAAGCCATAGGCCTCGTCTGATCTGAAGACGGAGAATCAAGTGTTCAGACTTGTACATTGTAAGTAGAACCTTGTGTATGCTGGGGTATTATAACCATGACGAGGGCTCAGGTGAAATTGCGCTTTGCTGGCCTGGTGAGTCTGGGCCTGGCTCTGGCCATCATCCATCGCTGGGCACAAGTCCAAGACCTGTCTCTCACCTCGACAGTCTTACGGGGTAAGAACGAAGTTTGTAACTTTGATCGTATCATTTAGTTGACGGTACTATTAAAGGGATGGTATAATATTGGTGAAACCACTTGTGAAATAATACAGATCATGCTATTTTAAGAGGAATTCAACCCCCATATAGGCGGTTGAAAACTTTATGAGATGAAAATTCACAAACAGAATAAAAGAAAGCGATTCTCAGAAAATGTGGGTCCCATTTTTATTGGGATTGCTCTATTTCAGATATCTCGGCCATTTCAAGACCAATTTTCATCAAAAATAAAAAATAAACGTTTCAAATTTCTCTTGGAATTATTCATGTGTTTTCATATTTCATAAGAGGTTTCTCATTATATCACCAAAAATGTTAAAACCTGAAGTTAGGTCTCAACCAAAACTACTACACGATCCCTTTAAGATCGACTGATTTCGACCCCCCCCCCTTCTCCCAGTCTTTCTCCGTCTCACTGTTACTTTCTTCCAATTATACAATATGCAGCTTGCCAACATGAGCTTGTCAGTGGTTTCAATGTTTTCTTTTGTTGTGTTGAGAATATGAATAACCATTTGATGAGATTGCAGCAGATTTCTGTATGAAAGGAACTGTTAATCTAAATTGGAAAAGAAAAGTATGGGATCTGATAGAATCGACACAAGTCTTCTTATATGTTGATCTAGCTAGTTATTTGGCTAAAGCCTCAGCTCTTTTGTTTTACTAATCGTTGTGTGTAGGCCCTGCCACACCTGCCTTAAAACAACTCAATCTGTAATGCCAAATCACACACCTACTGAGTATGATTTTGCACATAGTCTCTAAACTTCACTGAAGAAAAAGAATGTTTACGAACAACTTTTACAAATTCAAATATAGATATTTTAAAATATATTTAAAATATAGATATGTATATGTATATGTATGTATATATATATATATATATATATATATATATATATATATATATATATATATATATATATATAGTGCGATGATGCTGATACTCGTACCGTAAGCCTCTGTCATCTTAGGAAGAATACAATGTAATGGTGATAAAGGATGTCTCATGAAGCCGGCTGTTACGAAGCTTTCGACCTTGGTCTTCCTCAGCTTTATTATCTGTTTATGAAATGAAATATATGTTTTTGAGCATAACAAATCTGGAGTCATGAACACAATATATCAAATACAAGTTCAGCATGAGTTAATAGCTTCATAGCATACTTGGCAACATTTTTGGCAATTTGCAACACATTCAACAATGTATAACTGTAAATGAATATATAATGAGTATATGTAGCATACAGACATATCATACAATAAAAATATCAAACACATATCATAAATAAACTAAGTAATATAATTACCTGCTAAGCAGACGTGTGAGTTACTTGGGTGTCTTGTGGCTGTCTTGTGGCTGTCTTGTGGCGGGATGAGAGTGATCATGTGATATATTGGGAGGGAAGGTGTGTGTGCGGTGGTGCATGTCAGGCAGAAGTGGGGTAGTATAAAGAATTAGGTTCAGTGTTACAAGTGTGTCAGTGCAGATGGAGGGTTGTTAACAATTACAATACAATAAGCATTCTCGTGGTCATTAACCCCTACAGCTGGTTTACAAACAATCAAAATAGCAGGCATGGAACCCGGGTACAGATAAAGAGTGGATGGTGTGTTGGCACTTTTCCCTAGGCACATAACACAGAGATATACAATATACACATATATAATATATACCAAAAATATTACTGACAAAATCTTCATACTCTTACCACATAATATCACAAAACTGTATCGCACAGTATAATATATTGTTTTTCCTGTGTACACCTCTATCCGTCTCTCTATTTATCTATAATCATCACTTCCTATTCATATCATAATATATATTAATGCACCCATATTATGATCATTATATATATAATATATGTATATTTATATATATATATGATCATAATATGGGTGAATGAAAAAAATATATATATATTATATTATACTATATTGATTGATTGAAACATACACTCTCGCGATTATTATAGACATCAGTGGTAAAGGCTCAGTCTCTGATATATATTACCAAGAAATAATGACTATGCAGGTGCCAATTTACACCTGTCGATCAAGACAGATCGACTTGGGTTGGTGTAATACATCTAGTCAAATGATTTTGACACAATACTGGATTTAAGCTCGGGATCTTAAGTTAATCCACATTGCGTTACCACTTGCCCCAGCGAAAGTTTCCTTCAGACCTCCCGTATTCTGTTGAAATTACGAAGCTAGGTAAAACCAGTAAGATGGGAAGAGAGGGCTACATCTGATAGAAATTAGATGTTAAAAAATATCTAAACATTTTAATGTGTGAATTATATATAATGAATTTTATTAAATGTACATTCTATGCGAGGGTGTGTGCAATTTCTCTTCTCTTGATGCCTTAACTTTGTTGTTAAAGTTGATGTTATCAATTTTTATGTTAATGTAATTATAGTGTGGCATTTTGGGTTTTTTTTTTCGGGGGGGGGGGTTGTCAATATGAATCAGCTGTTGTGTAAAGTGTCAGTTTGTTTTATTTCTTTTCTTTATGTCTCCCTGTAAAGTTGTAAAGCTGTAAAGTTTGATGGAAACCAAATATGGTTAGTCTTCGGACTTTTATTTGGTGTTTTTTAATAAAACCGAAATTGAATTGACTTCAATTGAATTGAATTGAATTGAATTGACCAGACATAATGTGCCGATAAACGCAAGTTTTTTGAGTCAATATCACATTCGTGACAATGCATTAACATATATGTGTGCATATAGTACAAAGTACGCCCATACAGCGGAATCAACTATTAACAAACATAATGGTACGTGAGATGCATATTATTTCTGAGCTTGAATGTGCCCTCTGTTATGTTATGCAAGGACGCGCAAAATTTACGGTAATGAAGCCATACCTGGTCCTAACCGTGAAAAAAAAAAAAAAGTACGAAGATTTTGCTGCGAGCCATCCAAAGTAGCAGCGTCTTATCCCCTGATCATGGCAAAGGTTGTCTGGCCAACTATAATTGATTCAAAGTATGAATACCATTTAGATGACACTTTTGGCACATATATAATTCACCATGCTCGATTCAAGACGATTATGGAGACGTATACTGATATACCAGAATCTTATCTAAAATAGAGTCGTGGTTGATGCGCGGTTGACTATAGTTGAATCATTAGGGAGAAGCAGAAAACGTGGCTCTTTGGAATGAAATCATGCAAGTGAGTAGGGAAGACAGTTGACTGTCAAAATTTGACGTTTGATATATCCTGACGTCAGTTTCTATCCCCAATATTAATGTAACAATAAGTTGATAAGATAATAGACATCCGGCTATAGGGGTAGAGCTTGATAAATAGTAAAAGCATACACAACCTCTGAATAAACTGACGAGAGAAAATGAGATGAGCCAGGAGCTTACATTGAGGTTAATGTACGACCTTGGAATGAATATTGCATCATAGCATCTATGATACACAACCTCACACATCTTATGCTGAATTCTCTATCTCGAATAGATTGCCTGCTCATGCACATTCGCGTATCAAACGTACAAACATCAAAATGAACATTTGTATAATCAAAAATTTCGTGGTGAATAATTACGTACAAATCTGGTTGCCGCTCCTGGGGGCATATCAGGAAGTCATTAATATTAATACAGAACATATAGATCCGTCTTTTTTTTTTCTTTAAATGAAAAAGAAGAGTAAAATTTTGAATCTGGTAATAGGAGTCTTGTTAGTTTAGCTTGTTTTCATGGTTTGAATTAAAGTTTTATCTTGTTTCTAATGCAGGTCTTCTCGTCACCTTTTTGGCATTATCGGCCTTTTTCTTCATTCGAGTATCGCTGCTATTCGCGCCACGGTATGCTGACGCGAAAGTGCTTCTACTGCGATACTTGTATGTTGTGATAAACGACCGCATCGGGGCCTACTTCGCCAAACGCCGCGAATACGAGTCGGCACATTGCCAGGAGACGCAGGAAAAATTCCTGCTGAATCTCCTATCCAGGCGGGCTAAGACGGCCTATGGAAAGGATCATCGTTTCGCGGACATCAAATCGGTCGCCAAATTCCGCCAGCGGCACCCTTTGACCAAATATGCGCACTACGCGGAGTACATGGAGCGCGTCGCGCGCGGAGAGAGGAACGTGGTGACAGCCAGTAAGACGACCCGAATCGGCAGAACGTCGGGAACGACGGGGAAGCCCAAGCTCATCGCCGTCACCATGGAGCGGCAGCTGATCTCCCTCTTCAAAATGGGCGCCATGGTAACGCACCTCGTAGAACAGCGCCACGCACCGGATGCATCGCCTCTGCAGACGTTTTTGTATCTGTACGTCCACACTGACTCAAAGCTATCGGAAGGTGGAATCAAGATGGGACCTATAACAACGTTAGCCCTTCCCGATCTCCTTTTCCGTCTACTGTTCGTAACTCCTCCGGCAGGAATGCGACTGACCAATGAGCACCAAGCTATCTACGTCCACTCTCTCTTCGGTCTCCGTGATCGCACCATCAAGTCCCTCGTCGTTATCTTCGCCAGCGCCCTTCTCTCCTTCTTCAACTACCTGGAAGAGAACTGGCCTAAACTGGTGGAGGATCTGCGCCGAGGTCGTGTCAGCGACGACGTCGGTCTCGACGCGGAGATCAAAGCGGCACTGGAAGCCGAGCTAGAGCCGGAGCCAGAGCGGGCTGCGGAGTTGGAGCGGGAGTTTAAGAAAGGCTTCGATGGCATAGCCAAGCGCATCTGGCCCCACATGCTGTACATCCTAGCCATTTCCTCCGGACCACAGGCGCCGTATGCTAGGCGGACGGAGAAGACTTACGCTAAAGGTTGGTATATAACGCACGTTTTGATCATCTCCTGCTCAGCAAAGTGTTTAGTTTGCTTTTGCTTTGGATTACCATGATGTATTATGTTTTGTTTACCCTAGATATCAATAAAATCAACTTTCTACTCGGCATTTAGCATAGTTTCAAGCTCACACCTCTGCAGACGACATGTTCCGTGAAGAGGGTATGTACACAATGATAAATCATAAAACTCAGATCAAAATAAACTTGCTCTCATCAATAATGGTCTGGTAGAGAATGGAACAGTAATCCCATACCCACTATACATTATAGGTATCATTTGCTAATCTATCTTATGTTTCGACAGGTTTACCGATTGTGTCTCAGGTGTACAATGCCACGGAGGGTGTCATCGGCACATACTATGGAGACGAATACCAGTACCTCATCGATGTCGCTGATATCTTCTACGAGTTCATCCCAGTCGACAAGCGGTATTCAACAGCAAATACATTCAAACCTGTCTTAGTGACCACCTGCATGATGCCGTCACCACCCCCCCCCCCCCGGAAATAACGTGTCAAATACCCTAGCTATGTATGGTGGCGTCATGTCGGACAGCAGAAACAGTAGCCCCACATTTTAGCTTTTAATTGCTTATGGCGGCCACCAACGCCTTTTCCGGGGGCCAATCCGATAATTTAAAAAAAAAAAATCCCCTAACACATCAACAACAAGAGAAACTGCTGAATTTCATAATCCCCCGTTTTTATTTCCATGAAAATGAAATAGCTTTAAACAGCAATTAATGTTGACATTCATTCGTACATAGATCCACGCATCCATTCATAACATATGTACCAGTGCATTTCCAAGTCGTGCAGCAAAATTAAAATGGCCTCCAATCTGTCTGTATAATAGAGGCCACCTATCTATGAAGGCCACTCTTTCAGCTTTGATTGAGTGGTCGCTATAGACAGGTTTGACTCTACTGACATCTTGACTAATATTTGTATTGTTATTTTTGTTTTCACTTCTTCTCGAATTTCTTTCTATATTATACTTTTATAACCTGTTACTTTTACTGCTTTGCTTGTGTGATGATATCCATTGAACTTTAGTGAATTTGAATGTGAGAGTTCACTTCTCCATGCCTTCCATTTCCGAGAGGAGGGAAAACTTTAATTAACTGTTATCTTTATCTTTCCTTTGGTACTCAATCCAATCAGGGAGGAGGACCAACCCGACACCCTACTGGCTGAAGAGGTACAGGTGGGCGAGTCCTACGAACTGGTGGTGACGAATATGGACGCCCTCTTTCGGTACCGGATGGGAGACATCGTTAAGATTGCTGGCTTCCACAAGAAATGTCCAATCGTTGATTTCCAGTACAGGTAATAAAGGTTAATTCGGCACGGTGACAGACTTACTTTGCCTAGAATATGGCGGAAATCTAGATGGGCAGTAGCGACTGAGATACCCCGACTAATGTAGCCGTTTGACAAGGCCCTCTCACTATATGATGGTGAGCGGATGAGTCGAATGAAGCTCAGCTTAGATGGACTGCGTCGCGCTCGGCTGGACTCGCCTCGCTCGCCCGTTATAGCCGTCATACAGCGAGAGGCCCTTGACAAAAGGCTACGACTAATATAGAGAAGGCATAATACCTATGGGAATGAAAGTTAGAGTCTGATGGGCACCAGAAAGTGTACCTTGCTTTACTGCTAGAAAATCTGATTCGATGGTGATTTCGCCCAATCGGCAGCGCGTCTGCCTCCAGAACCTAAGGACGCGGATTCGATTCCCCTAGTCTTGATTACGGAGCAATATTGTAATTATCGTCCCCTCACGTCTTAAGAGGCGAAACCGTCTGTCCCTTGGATAGGACATAAAATGGATGTCCTGTTTATTAGAGAGTCACATCTCATGCACGTAAAAGATCCAGCTTCATTCATTCATCGCAAAGAGCTTGGTCCGAAGAATTGCAGCAGAATATGGGCTAACCAGCCATCTTCTCAGATGAAAACAAAATGAACAAGTTGTCTAGTGGCTAGTTATATGAGAACCTCTACAGAACAAAATCATTCGCATGAATCATAATATGGGCCTACGGCCCATACAATATTCAATAATATTCAATAATAATAATATATTAATAAATAATAGATATAATAATATTCAATGATATACAATATAGTAACTAAATTTCAGATTTTCAGATTTTGGCAGTCGTCTTAGCGGCGATATTAAAAGCCATTTTTGACATGCCTACCTAAAATTTGAATTATTTTCCATGTCTTTCTGTTCGTAGGTGACACACTTTCATTGCTTAAAAAGAATGTGAATATCAAACTTTTCAGTGCCCGTCGGAAAAAACAAAATCTATAAACCATATTTGGATATATTTTGTCAATATAACTATTAGGCTGCCATATTGAATGCCATTTTGGCCCGTTTGATGTAATATAGATATGTATTTTGCTTGACAGAAATGCGAAAAAAGAAGGTCTGGTTGCCTCGTTGGGTATAATCCACCACATCACTTTAGATAACGATACATAATTATAAACCTTTCACCCATATTTAGCGGCCATTTTGGAGGTAATTTTGTTTTGTTTTGCTTTGTTTTGTTTTAAAGTATTAATAAAGTTTTGGTGCATACTGATCATTTCTAGAGCTATGAAAAAATAACATAATTTGGTAGTATGCTGCTGAACACTACGATCAGCTGATAATGTTGCAGCTGTTATTGTGTGTGATATTGTGGGCGTCGTTCTATGTGCGTGTATTTGTCTTTCTGTTGATTTGTCTGTTTGTCCGTTTGGTTCTTGGTATAGCTTCAATTTATTTCGACCTATAACCCATGTAGATCTGGCGAACTGCTCAATCTGAGAGGGGAGAAAACCACGGATATCAACATCCGCATGGCAGTCACTCAAACATTCGCCTCGGCTCTTGGCAATGACGCCTCGCTGGTGGACTACGCGTGTGTTGAGAGCGTCCTCTACGACGAAACGATGGGTAAGAATTTCGATTCGCTCCAGACCAGGGCCCTGTTGCAAGAAAGTTGCAATCAATTGCAAATAATTGCTAATTTTGAAACAACCATTCTGATTGGCTCAGGGTCTGCCCTATTAAGAAGACATGCATGCAACAATGATTTTGATTGGCCAGTGACAATCAGTTGCAAGTTGCGTTTAAACGCAAAGTTTCTAGCAACGGGGCCCTGCAGGTCACCTTACAGCCTGTGTCCTCCAGAGACATTTCTTATTCAAAAGTATACTATTACAATGTATCTACAATAGGAGAAAGTGTAATATGCTTCCTGTTTTCTATCCAAGCAAAATGTTTTGTTTCACTTCATTTTTCACATTCTTCCAACTAGGATTTCTTTTTAAACTTCACGAAGAGGTCTATGTTGCATAGATTGCGATTTCAGCGGCCGTTCACAAACTGCATGATTTTTGTGACCCTATTGCGAAAGAAGTATGTTTCCTGTTTAATATGGGTACCATGTTTGATTTATAATACGGAGCAGTTTGTGAAGGAAATCATAGACATCGACTACAGGCCATTGCTCTGTTCCCGTGTGTATTTTTGTGTGGGAGAATACTTTCTGATTTATTTTGTTTGTGAAGAAGTATCATTATTATCATCATTATCATCATCATCACCACCATCATCATTACTACTACTACTACTTACTACTACACTGCTACTCCTACTGCTGCTATCGTCACCATCTTCAATATTACTATTACTATCATATTTTGTACGGTCCGTTTTGCAGCTTGAAGCTAATGTGGAAATGATAGACATTAATTCATCGCCATTGTACCTCACTCGAGCTGCTGGGCTGAGATTGCATGAAAAAAAGAGGTCATTTTGTCTTTTTGTTTTATTATTTCTTCCGCCACATCTTGTGTGTTTAGCCAACTCCCAGACATTTACACGAAAGACTAGTCTGATGTTTGATTAAACTCGCGGTACCATGAGCTATTGATCTTGTGGTCCCCTCGATGTATTGACAGTAATGTTACATCGTTGCGTCTCTTCGATGTTTTCTAACAGTGCGGAGTCAAAGAAGCAAACACATCAGTAAAAGTGCTGTCGCGGAGAAAAAGTCTAAATGCACAGAACAACTTGCAATGTTTCGTCCTCATCATGCAAGGCACTGAAGTAAAATAGACACCTCCTTCTTATTACGTAGGACATTACTCTTTGCTGAAGAGTTCTCTGAAAATCAAAAAACTCGCTGAATACTTTGGAGAGAAACTCTCTCCAACTTTTTGCATTACACGCGTGTGTTTAAATCCTTCCACTTTGATTCTTCGTGAGACAAAAACATTCCTTCAAGCAGTCACTTAAAGATAAAAATCGAGAAAATCTGGAGCAAGTGAATTCAAATCCGCTCGACCTATAACTATATAGGCCTACTTTGATGTCCACTCTAGCAGATAATAATGATACGCATATCATTCATTATTTTGTTTCTGATAGGATTATCGGCAACAGATCGAGATGCCTGCTACGTCATTTTTGTTGAGCTGGATCGCATTGTTGACACCTGTAAAGGCAAGAACAAAGATGAGGTGAGATCGCCAATTAGCTAATTTGCGTGCATATCGATGGGAAAGGTAATTTGGATTTCAGAACAGGAGCAAAATATTAGATGAAGGATCCTTCAATGCCCCCGGTATGTGTGTCGAAGTCATTGTATGAAAAGTGAAAATAGATTGTTTATGCAGTTTTTTATTGTGGATGTTACTCGTCTATTTCTTATTCGTATTCATATTCTTCTTCTTTTTTTAAATCCTTGTCATCCTCTTCTTAGTTTCTTCTGATTTCGCACGTGTGATTTTTTATTTTTTATTATTTTTTTTTAAACGAGGAATTTGTGCGTGGCAACTCCGAAACTTTTTAACATCACTGAATCGCAGGTTTCCCCAACGCTTCTGATGTCATGTCATGTAGGTACAATTATCATGTGCTATCATGGCAAGACATCGTAACAACCAGTTGCAGTCAATATTTTGTATGATTATGACGATAATGTAGGCCAATATGTCACTTTTTCTTCACACTTCTTATCAAAAATTTGATATTTCGCTTCTAAAATGTAAAGGCATGTCCATCAATTAAGTTGGTTAGACGCGCCATTTAAGGAAGGGTAGGATCCGTCTATATCAATGATATATTCATTTTCGAATACATTTTTTTTTTTTAGGCATGGATTTGAAATATGTCGGTAAACTCACTGTTGACGTAATCATTAAAAATGTATTTAAAAAAAATCTATCAAGACAAACTACATTCCCAAGCAAATCTGAGAAAAGCAACGATCCATGATTTGCTTTAAAGGGATCGTATAGTTTTGGTTCAGATTTCAGGTTTCTGACATTTTTGGTGAGATAATGAGAAACCTCTTGTGAAATATGAAAGAGCATGTAATTCCATGAGGAATTCAATGTTTATTTGATGAAAATTGGTTTTGAAATGGCTGAGATATCCAAAATAGAGCAATTCTAATAAGTGTGGGACCCACACTTTATTACGATCACTTTGTTTTACTTTGTTTTTGGATGTTTCAGTCATTCCAAACCCGATTTTCATCACATAAACTCCGAATTCCACTTAAAATGGTATGCTCTGTACTGTTCCACAAGTGTTTTCTTGGTATCTCGCAAAAAGTTAGAAGCCCAATTCTCATCTCCATCAATACTGTACCATCCCTTTAAGCATGCGACGAAGCCTTGGGAAAGAAACCATCGTCAGTACTAAATGTTCCGTAACTAAGTGTCTTGTCAAAACAGTCCCCTACCATTCAGCCTTAGGAATTTCATGTGGAAAATAGTAAATATTCCACATACACGCACGCACACACACAAATAAAACTCTGTATTCATCCCTTTTCAAATGCAGTGCCTTCTTTGTTTCTGAAAAGGAGTTACAAACGAGGCTCATTCCTCAGTTGACTGATTTTGTTCACTCGATCGTCATGTCTATTTTTAGAACATGCTTTACCTTTGTCACGGTCTGTTTTGTCGGAGGTCTCTTTTGTTATGTGGGACTTGTTTTTGATTGGAGGAGGTTCCACTATCAGCCTCACCTGTATAGAAGCATGTATTATTATAAGTGTCCTTTCCTTGAATTTGTGTGGGTGTGTCGTTTGTCTTACTTGATAGTTTTAATGTTTGTGGGTTTTTTCAACTGTTTTTTTTTTATTGAATCCATGGCGACTACTGTAGATTAATGACCTCATTGCGTGTAATGTTTCGATGCCGTGATGTGGAGGGTGTAAAAGGCAAATTACGACAATTGTCATAGTATTGATCTATCACGACGGAAAAGGTTTCAGAATTTGAATGCATAACGCAATGGGAAAATGTCACCCCACATTAGCTCTGACTTTTGTAAGTGATCGTGAAATGTAACGAAGCTAATAGTGGTTGCGGTTAAATTCGAATCGCATAAAAGAAGTTAAGGAATACAAAGAATTTGCTTGATTCACAACAGAGTGGTATTGGCAAATTATAAGAGGCAACGACGTCATCCTCATACGATCCTCCCGCTGGCCTGAGAACGAAAAACCTCGTGAAAAAAAAGAAAGAAATATGTCTGATATGATATATTTGGGTAACTTAAATGTAGTCCCTACCATTTACAACTCTGTCCCCTAAAAGTCCTCGATGCTAGGATATAATAACCGTACATGAACTTGATAGAAAGTAAGAATCTATGTGCAGGTTAGTTGGGAAATGCGTGTAGCAACAGTCATCAAATTTAGCGTTGGTGTGCCGATGATGAAAATTACAGTCACTTGGAAAACAAGCGATGCTTTAAGCTGCTATAAATCTTTTATTTTGTGTCCTACTGAGGTGAAACTATTACTTGAATTATATGAAAGCGAACGTGAACGGGACTTCTCGTAATATCCGTGGGACATCGGTTTACAAGTGGGGTATTTAGGAGGTGAAATGAGAATCCAAACGTCACCGAATCGGCTAGTACTTATTATCAAAACGCCGAATATTTTCACGAATGATAACACTGCGATTTACGCGGATAAAGAGCGAATATGCTGACAAATTTGTTGCTTTTATACTAAAGATCTCACTGGGGTAGATCGAATTTACATGTACAGAGATGGAAATAAAGCAACATACTCTCTGTTTAACAACACACAAAACAGCGCCACGACTGGACTGTTACTGGCACACCACTTGATATTTCCTTCCGATAGATGTAGGCCTACATTTTTCGTTCGAGTTTAGGAGTTCGACTCCCGTTCGGCATCGGTTAAAGCCATCAACCACAAAGACGATTATTTCTGCACATGATTTTATCTATCTTCCTCGCTAGCTAGCTACAGCTATCAGTCTATCTTTGATATCTGAGAGTTCACCTCAACCTCGGCATCACTTATTTCTCTTTTCTTTTTAAGTTTCAAACTTTAGCAGGCATACATTGTGTTTTCAGTTTCCACAATAACCACTCTTGTTAATTTTCGTGCTATATTCAGTCGTGCCCCGCTAGTGAATTTTTCGGCAGATACATTATGCAATGTATGACTACATCATCATGACTGCTATTTGTTTTTTCTACATTGACAGGTGGCGTTGAAACTGGATGAAACCCTACGCACTCTAGCATCTGGTTACGAGTTTCAGCGCAGCCGGAACGCAATCCCTCCACTCAAGCTGATCTGCTTGCAGCCGGGTTCTTTCGAGGCCCTGCGCGCATACGTGCTTGCGAATTCCTCGGCGACCGCACAGCAGGTCAAAATCCCGAAGAAACTGCTTAAAGGCGAATGGATTCGGCTTCTTGCGGACAGGGAGGTGCAGTGAAGACGTCTTTAAATCTTCTGAAGAACCTCTCTGAAATTATGGGGTTTTCTTTCCAATTTTCTTTTGATCAGCCTGTTTCATTTCTTGCTTGAGAAAACAGACAAACAACACCGCGATAACATACATGTACTTGAATTAACCACAAGTTTCTCTCATGCATAATCATTCGGGGTAAGAACAGTTTGTATCATTGTATGATTTTGTATCAAATTATGAATCCCACTTCTCAGCTATATATGTGACAAGGGAGTGCGTTTGTTCGTGTAGTGTAGTTAGCAAAACTTAAGTTAAGTAAACCCTACATGTGTAAATCTTACATATTATGTACATTTTTGGGAATATAGTCTTCTACTGCATGTGATCTTAGTAGCCAATTATTGTCATTGCCAGTTATTATTATCATCTGATTACCTGTTGGTGTCTATCTCGGCCCTATATATCTGCCTCTCTATCTATCTATTTATCCATCTATGAACTACATATTATACTCCTATCGACATCTGACATCTCCCCCCTCCCCCTGTCTCTCTATTTCTCAGTATACAGTATCTTTCTTTTCCCTTTTCTTTAGGAGTCTTTTGCTGTGTTCAGACAATCTCAAGTAATCATCATTGCATTTTATTGAGTTTTGGAACTGATAGAAGTGTTTTATGTACATAGACGTTCAAAAATGCATATCAATCGCAAGCGTTAATAGGTGCATGCATATTGAGTTATTCCCGGGAAATGATATAATTATTGTGATATGGGAAACAAAATGGCCCTATATCCTTGCGAGAAATCCCAAACAGCTGCATGAAGTAACAAATGAGTGGAAATCTTAAAGTGACGTTCTTCCTCTCACTGAACTGTCTGGCCTTTGACAAGTACCATTCGTCTGTGTTTGCATGACGACTTAAGACACGTTTTTGTATTTAAGGAAATAGATGATGGGTTCAAACGGATTATGATATGGTAGCAGATCTAATCTGTTTGTCAGGTATAAGTTCAGAGAGAAAACTAAAAACCTGGTTGTATTCAATGTATTAGAACTGTCGCATAACGTCTGTTTGCTGAGATCTTACGCGGGCATTGAGTAGATGTTGCATTAAAGTTGGTTTAGGGCCTTCAGCGGGAATGTAAAGCTTAAGGTAGCTGTCTCCTGCATTTTCCCATTTTGTCCTTCGCAATAATGGGCTCATAAATCCCTACTTTTTTCAGATTATGAAGTGTATATATGTGCCTTACAAAAGTCATTGATGTATGATGTTACAATTATGTAGGAATATACTTTTGATATTATTCACGTTCCATTACAATGCGAAGCGTGTATGTTTTCATATTTGTTTGTGTAAAAGTTTATAATCTGTCTTTTAGCTATTCTTACCTGTGGCGTATTTTTTGAAAGCCTTCTCTTCCTGAAGAAACAATTTCAGATGATGTTTGATGATCTTCTACCATTGTCACATATAATTCTTATCTTAATTTGTTTGTTTATTTTCATGAAATAAAAACGAAATGTTTGTACATGCACTTCACTTCAAAGATTGTGGAGGTATAGTTGTTATTTAATTTCGTTTGATTTAATTTCATTTATTCATTTATATTCATATTTCTCTGACAAAGACACATTTAAATAACTCATGCTACTGAATAGGCTCTACTCTTATTGAGCATTTGAGAAGAAAAAGAAAACACGGTCAATGACATGCAGAGTAACGTTGGACTCTCGACGGAATATGAATGAGCTTAGTCATTGATGAAAAACTGAACACTAAATGCTGTTTGTCTACAAAACAACATAAAAAGCGTGATGATGACATTTCTTGTAATTAGCTTCGATCGTTGTGACCAATTATGACTGTACAAAGTACTGCCGAAACACGCAACGCTGCTAACCTGCCACATCATTATTTTTGTCCGAATTTGTTGAAATTTCTACCATTATACTGTTGCTTATTCCGCTGTGTGTGTTTTATTTAAGTCAACCTGAAGATGAAAGGTAATGAAATCGCCGTAGAAGAAAATGGATGCGTTAATCAACAGTTATGTTGATTGATTATTGTAGGTTGGATTTACAATCCTTGTCTGTCAGCTGTTTTCGTGACAGAGTGGAGTAAAAATAAATCATTTAACGTTCAGAAAATGAGACACAATAATTGTTACTTTTTGTTTCGTGATCATTTGAATTGCGGCTTAGAAGCCGAGAGCTTTTCTGGCCTGGTTTTTTGCCCGTCATAATCAACTTTATAACTTTCTGCAGCTTTTAAGGATAAACGATAGACCAATTCAAGCCACACAACAAATATTTCATCTCGCCTTTTCAAGAACAGTCCTACGTTCACACACACACACACACACACACGCACGCACGCACACTTTTTTCATTGGTCTTTATTCATTTCATTCACATCATCCATGGATTAACCCATTCAGGGTATAACATGAAAAAAGTCAATACAAATACACACACACACACACACACACACACACACACACACACACACACAAACAATTGAATTTCAAATATATGCTGAAAAATATCTCTCTTCCACGTCGATGATAAAAGTAAATCAGTTATAAATCAATCCCACTGGTGAAAACTAACGAAAAAATATTGACACAATATACTCTTTAAAATGTTTGTATGTTTGTATGGCCTAAGTCGTAGTCCTTCTCTAAGAGACTATACATATACAAAAATACATTGTACAAATTGAGAATGAAATCGTGCATATAAGCACAATAAAACCTCCCCAAATTCTCCCAACCAAAATAAATCATCTATTATTATCCCATAATGATTAGTTACTGTGAATAATTCTTACAATTTAAAAGTATCCTTCATATCTATTATTATCCCATAACGATTAGTTATTGCGAATAATTCTTACAATTTAAAAGTATCCTCCACTTCAAATCAAATTCGAGTCCCACCAACCTATTCCGATCTACCTGAAAGCCAAAAGTACATACACCAACACACACAGAGACACCCACGCACAAGAAAACAGCAGCAACAGCAACCAAACTTTATAGACATTGTTTCTGCTAATGTAAGAAACGTACCAAATCTTCTGCAACGAAGTAAATAGATAGATTAATAAATGAAAGAGTGAATGAATGAATACATAAATAGATAGATATATAGATAGATACATAGATAAATAGATAAATAAATAAATAAATAAATAAATAAATAAATAAATAAATAAGTTAATAAAGACAAATCATATGAGAGCGCAGCAGCCTTTCCTGTTTCTTTCCTAGGCAGAAAAAAAAAACTGTTTTCTTCTTGCAACCATAGAAACGTAGGCTTAGAAGCCCGGGGTGTCACTCTCCTCGGGTTTTCCGGTAGAGCCACCTGCAGCGTTGAAGTGGTGTTAAGGTTAGACTCCACTGATGGTGGGGTTGGGGATCGGATTAGTTTGTAATCGTGGTTATGTAGTGGTCTTCCTGCGATAATAATAACAGCAAATTCGCATACAACACATTTCAGACTCGAAAAGAATTTCAGTGCGCTTTACAAACAATGATAATGTACCGCTACGTCACTAATACGGGATTATATGAATTCAGACAGGTCATATTTGGAGATTTGTAAGCCTTTGAAAGGTTGAGATGTTATTAAAGCAGACGTTTGCATCCCCCTGTCTGCCCTGCTTTCCAGTCCTCCTTCTCTCTCCAAATTGGTACCACTCTGTTCCTCATCCCCTTCTCTCTCCTCTCTTCTAATCTCTGAACTCCATTCTTTCTTCTTTCCATCTCTCCTTTCTCTAATTCTGTTCCCTTCTCCCTCTCTGCACGTCTCTTTTATGTTTCCTCCACATTCTGTGGACGTATGGAATCTCAAAGTCAAACCTGTCTCGAGCTATCGCGACAATTCGCTCCCTTCTGACACGCTTCATTTTCGCTTTTCTGCCACAGTCAAAGGGCTCCCTAAAATAGCAATGGCATCAGTGTATGAGTGACATCATGGACGTAAGCAGCGGACAGCCTCTTCGCACGTAGCTACATCCCAACAGGGCGGCGAGGCGAAACAGAATCTATTATGAACTGGAACTCTTATGCATGTAACAGCGATCTGTATAGGGTCCATTGTTGAGAACCAATGGAAAAAAAAAAAAACGCTTGTTTGTCTGGTGGCTTATATAGCGACTTTGAGTGAACATAACTGTTTTCAGGTTGAGGGGGTGAGGAAGGGGGTTGGGGTGACGGTAGGAGATGATACCGAGAAGGTTAAAAAACTAGATCAGATATTGAGATATGAAGACATTTAAATAAGTCACTATTCCGTCATGATCGACTGCGCATGGCCAATAATGCTTCTTTCGTGACGTCATCATATGTGAAGGTTCGGAATTTTCCTGCCATTTCTCTTATCATAAAATGCTTTATGTCTGTTACGTCACGTCTTTAAAGGTCTAAATGGGGACTGACATCTTAATGGAGTGAATCTTTCTACTGTTCCGTTAACTCCACTAACTACAAATGTCAATGTAAGTTTCGCGAATCGCGTTTTCCGGGAGAAATACAATTTCCTTTGTGGACATCTTACCAAATTATCATACGCAAAAATCTTAGCTCTTCTAACTGCAAACAAAACACGTAAGTTATAGACAGCAGGGCTCAAAATCTAGGCAGAATGATATAAGTAACCGGTGGAAATAGAGTTTTCTACTAAACATTAGAGAAGTTTATTGATTAGAAGAAAAGAAGTTGCTTAATACTTGTGTAGAACGTACGTTTCACTATCGCTTTTGTGTATGATTCCAAAATTAGCATAAGTTTTATCTTTTAAATAGCATTGTCTATCCATCTATCTACATATATATATATATATATATATATATATATATATATATAACCCATATTTATAGGATATGTATTTCAATTCAAATTAATTCAATTGCACTTCACAAAATATACCAATAACATACAAAATAATCTAAGAATGTAAAGTTAAAGCATTTGATAATTGATATATTATGTGATGCTAATGATAAAAAATATATATATCCTAGACAGTTCTTTTTTAAAGTCCAAGAAAATGTAAACTGAAAATAACAACAATGTTACGGAATAGACACTTCATTGAGACGTGTAAATATGCTAAGAAAACATATACATGCAAACATGTATCAACACATACATGAGTACGCTAGAAAAAATTCTTGAATTCACGTGAAAATAACTAATACATAACATGCACAAAGGAAGCGAGAGAGTTGGGGATCGGACTATAATCTGCCATGAAAGCATGGATCTTACAATTTTGTAATGTTATTTTTACTCATGTAGTCGGCATGAATCATTCTCAAAATAGTTGAGCTTTTTGAAAAGATATGAACTTATGCTGCGGTTAGTATTTCGTATCGATTCGTCAATTTCCTGCTCTTCAAAACATGCTGCAAATTACATGAAACAGGACCACAGTTCACAAATTCCCCGCCTTATCTGACCGTCGAAATTAGTGTTACTAATAAACGTATTATGGACAAAATTACAGAAAAATAAGTTGCGTTCATAACTTTGTAAAAAAGAAATATCGGTCTCCCTCTCTCCATGCCGTTCGTCTTCACAATCAATATGTTAACAAAAGTTAACAAAGAGATACAATTCGGAAACAACAACAAAACGTGAGTGAAATGCTGACGATCGATAATTAGAATAGCTAATAGACTCATCACCCTCCGCACGCACGTATGAGTGAGGTTATGGAGCTACATTTGGGGGGGGGGGGGGACGAATATATCCCACACTGAATCAAAGGCGAGCAAAATAAATATTCGGTGTGTTTGCTCGCGACAAACCGTGGTCACGACATCACTGAGTGATCGCGGACCATGGGGGCTCAGGACCTGGACCAGAACGGCGTGGTATCACAGAAGTGCCCCGCCCACTGCCGTGTGTTGGTATTATGACCCCCCCCCCTCCCCCCATGCTAATGAGACTGCGCAGACAAACTATTGAGAACCGCGAGCATAGACCTTAACAGAATGAATGGACTGAACTTCGTTATAGGGTTAAAAGAATGAGGTTAAGGCATCACTTCGTCCGTGGTTCGTCGGAGTGATCGGAGGCAGGGCAGTCGGAGTTGTCGTCGTCAGAGGTGCCCATCTTGGAGTAACCTTACTCAGACTCCTTCATTCATTCGATTTCTTGGGTCATTACTTTATCTTTTCCAACGAGGGACAACTGTCTCTATAAACCCTAAGTACAGTATGTCATCAGACAGTATATCTACCATCGAAGTTTCCTACATCCTCAATGGGGGGCAGGCTCACACCTCCAAATCGTCTGTCACGCCGTCGAGACTCTCTCGCCGAGGTAAGTCTTTACCATCAATGCGAAATTCCACATCATGGTGACGTTGATTGAAAACATTAGAGAAAGTGAAATAAAAGGAACAAAATACTTAATTTAATAAAGTTAAACATGGATGTTCTGATGACATTGTACGTTTTCAGTGAATTTCATCATGTCCATTTCGTGTGTCATCACCTCGCAAATTTACTATAGGGTGGTACACAGAGAAATAAAAGACATGCTCTCGGTCTATAATTGACAAACATGATATAACCCTTTCAGTCTTGATCGATTGTTTTGACAAAGCCAATTTGAAGTTGGTCTGGTAGGCCACTTCCTTAGACATGACTGCGACTTAATACAAACTGTGGAGAGCGGTATATCATTGAAAACAGTTGAAATGTATGTTGCCTTTACGAATAAAATTCAGACTCGGCTAATCGGCAAAACGCTTCATCATCCTATTGCTTTTGCATGACCGGTCCTCTTAACACCTGAAAATGGGAGCCCAAAACTGCGGCGAAACCTTTCAGCGACGTAGTATCAGAATTCCGCTGCTACTGAAACCTTTAGTGGTATTCCTGCCCTCAGGCATGTCAGGTATACCGGGGTTGAATGTGAATAGGAGCTTATTTCAGGAGTGCATACACCAGCCCAGTGGAATTCATTTTTTATTATTTTTTTTTATATTTGTGTTTGTTTGTTGTTTTTTTTTTCATTTGAAAGGCAGTGAATATCCGAATAACATGTTTTAAAGTTGGTGTAGGTCAGCCTATAAACATTGCGCTTGCATCACGAGAAAAGGAAACATTTTGCGGATTTTGCCCAGCTTACCCTTGGCAGCTGTTGAGACATCTACTCGTCTCGCAGTGAAAGATAACACTCATAATGCACAGAAGTTATAAGCTTTTACAAATATGTATGCATTTACTTCCATAGATGCTAAACCACAGAAACGATGATTTACACCATCACAAGTACATTTTCACATAAGTGCCCACGATGCAGCTTAATGTATATTAGTCTGCCTCGTTATGATAGAAGAAGAAGAAAAAGAAGAAGAAGAAGAAGAAGAAGAAGAAGAAGAAGAAGAAAACGTCGTTGTCCTGAGTTTTGTTTCAATGATACAATTATATCATATACGTTGAGAACATAATTTTTTTTTTTTTTTTTGTTTTTCTAAATCTTCATTATACAGCCCATAGTGTTCAGTTACGGTTAAAGCTGGTGTTACAAATTACACACAATATACAGTGTATAATATTTGCAGGGAACATCATTTTAGAAACTTGGTATTTCGACAGCCAAGATGATCTGCTATTCAGGATGACGTGTCTTTGCACTAAAAAATAATGACACTCTTATGATAGACTCCACGGTGACCATGTTGATGACTGTCGATGATATTGATAATCAGTATGTTTTTTTACCTACCACATGATTATGATTATCACTATCATCAACATTACCATCGTTATCACCATCATTATCATAGTCCCTCCTCGTCACGAAATTAGGTGGAGGGAGAAAATCGAAGGCAATTGCACAGAGTCAATGACTGATGAGGTGTATCACCTAGTAGCTGTAAAAATGTCCTTCAAATGGAAAAATATCAGCATACCACGTTTATGCACCAATCCATTATAATATTCTGTCGTCGCATGCAATCCGAAACGAACTCTTTTGAATAAACCCATGCTCTATTCAACTAAACAAATGCTGCCCCTATTCATCCCGCTTGCCCCTGTTCCCACCACCACCACCACCATAACGAAACTCACTGTGCATGCCGAGTTTAATAGCATTGAAATCAACTCGTTCAAGGTCCTGTTTCCCTTTGGGAGCTGCAGCAGTGATTTAAAAACTGTTCAAAATATCACAGCTGATGCATTATGTGCAGGTCTGTTGGACCACAAAACATCGTACTATACAAACTTTTCGCAATAAAGCCTAGAATATAAGGATATATCAGTTGTTGTTTTTTTCTCAATAAACCATAACTGTAGACAGTTTTGTCTGGGAACATTTTTATTACAGCTATTGCTCACATTTTGTGCATTTAACAATACTTAACATCGATTATACGGATTCAAATTTTTACAGTGATTGTTTTTTCTATCCCTAACTCACATTTTAGAACTACATTGTATAGAATATAAGGAGATATCAGGGTTTTTGTTTTTGTTTTTTCTCTCAATAAACTATAACTGTAGACAGTTAAGTCTGGGAACATTTTGATTACAACTATCGTTCACATTTTGTGCATTTAACAATACTTAGCATCGATTATACGGATTCAAATTTTTACAGTGGTTGTTTCTATCCCTAACTCACATTTTAGAACTATTTTAAAGCACTAAAGCTGGTTTTTTGTTTCATCTGCAAAGGTAAATAGTGCCTTTAAGACCTAGATGCATTTCCATGCACCTTCATCTATTGCTGTCTCAAGAGGTTTCGATGACTTTCTTTTTCAATAAATTATTCAATTATGACAGTATATATATACATATATATATATATAATATATATATATATATATATATATATATATATATATAGAGAGAGAGAGAGAGAGAGAGAGAGAGAGAGATAAATTAAAGGACAAGTTCATCTTCATAGACATGTGTGTTGAGTGAATGCAGCAATATTAGTAGAGTACATCACTGAGAGTTTGAGGAAAATCGGACAATCCGTTCAAAAGTTATGAATTTTTGAAGTTTCTGCTCAGTCATGGCTGGATGAGAAGACTACTCGAGCTTGTGATGTCACAACGACATAAAGAAAGCATACAGAAAATTCAACATGTTTTCACTTTTCTCACATAACAAAAGAACACTCGAATTTTCTCTTTCAGAAGGCAAGGGGAATAATATTCCCCTTATCATATATCAGTAACAGTTAAGTCGAAGAAATGTGCATTTTATGCAAAAAACAAAGTTTTGTGAAATTTTCTTTTTATTTTTCTTATACCGTTGCCGCTACGCATGTGACATCATACATTGTAGCAGTCTCCTCATTCAGCAGTGATGGCGCAGATGCGTTAAAAATTCATAACTTCTGAACGAATTGTCGGATTTTCCCCAAACTTTCACTGATGTGTTCTACTAATATTGTTGCATTCACTCAATCCATATGTACATGAAGGTGGACTACTTGTCCTTTAACGACACCGGGAACTTCCCTAACAATGATAGTATACATAAAAACATAAACACAAAATTCTTCTTAGACTCCAATGAAAAACAAACAGTTCTAATCATCCTTTTCTATACAGTTCCTGTTGGTAGTATGGACGACTAGATTTGATCAGAAACAGAACTACTTCACGCAGAAATGGATGAATATGAGACAGTAAGGTTGACGAAACTAAAATTAATAACCCATGATGTATCGACAAAGATAGCAACGACGACCTAGTCACGGACATCAATGATGAGAAGCAAAGTCGGCGACTAAAAAGTATATTACGAGAACATTATGAAGGAAAAATGAAGGAAGGAAAAGGAAAACCAGAAGAAGAAGAAGAAGAAGAAGAAGAAGAAGAAGAAGAAGAAGAAGAAGAAGAAGAAGAAGAAGAAAGAGGGGAAAATATAAGTAAGAAGAAACTGCTACTAATGGTGATGACGATTATCGTGATGATGATGATGGTGATAATGATAGTGATGATGATGCCGACAACGATAGAGCAGTAGCTGAATGTACCAAAATCTGACGTTTCCACACATACCTTTGCCTATACTCTTCGGTTTGATAAACAAAAGTTAAAGGAATGTATTCGGAAACGAGCCCCCATCCCCAAAAATGTCCCTTGGGACGATCACGTCATCAGTGATTACTTTGCGTTTCAATTCTAACTCAATATTTCCGCTAACCTGAAAAAAAAAAGAGAATAATAACATAATTATGGTCTTCAATACTCTGTTTCTTCTAATTATCGTACTACAAAAGGGGTGATTTGTGGTTGCCGACTTGCTCGTTACTAAGTGATAAGATGGACACATTGTCGGTCTTCGAACGTGTTACTGTCACGCCTAAATCATCAGTGCTAAAACATGCATGACGACTGGACATCTATAGAGCACCTCATGAAACCGCGTGTGTTACACGTGATTCCAGCAGAAAAGTTTTCTGATACGTCAATCTCATGGCCCATATCACCCCTCCCCCTCCCCTCCTAGTTTGTTCAAAAGATTACAACGCAGGGCTAGAATGACGTCACGCGTCTATTGCCCAATCAGGGGAAGGTGTCTTTTATAGACGACATCGCGCCGTTTCCTTCGCATTTCTGTATAGCCCCTAGGGGGTAAGTCAGAACTTCTATGTTTTCCTCTTGTTCTACTCCTTATCCGTCTATCAGGGACGTAGTCTAAAAGCAGGGAAAGAGTGCTACAACACATTATATTTGGGCCTATGTGATTACAAACTTCTCGTGAAACATTCCAATGAATAATGGAATATTCGAACCGAGACAGGAAATCAAGAAATGACGTCATATCTTCGTCTGCGCTCCTAGCTGGTGTCTACACGAATTCCATAGATGCTCGGGAGGCTACGAAGGACAAGGTACATTGTTTGCCTTGTTGCTATGTGCCCGCCTTCTTAAAGAGAAGTCCCATCGAGGCTTGCTCACAAATCCACAAAATAAAGAAAGCCCTCAAAATAAGCAAAAGGGGACATTCAAATGCTAATTTCTGTGTTTAGGTTGACATAATTGGAATTTACTCAACGGAAACACTTTCCTTTAGTATGATAGAAATAGACTCATGGGGGAGGGGGGGAGAAGGAAACGGTGAAATAACTGCATGACTTGCTGTTTAGCAGTGTGACAAAAAAATGAGCAAAACTCAAATAGATCGACCTACGTTGTGACCTAAAGCTTTTGTCAAGGTATGCACAAGGTTTAAGATTAATGAACAGAATGCGAGCTACATGGAAGCTACCATCATACTTTTTACTAGTATTTTTAGATGGCATGATTAAAACTGACATGCTCACTCATAGATTCTGTGAAAATTGAAATCGATTTCGGTTACAACATACGGAAATCATTTCGGAGTGTCCCAATTAGCTGCAACGATTCATAGATCGGGTTGTACCTGTTAAATTAAATGCGATGCTGTAATTTTCGGTCTCTACAAAATAGCGAGAGGACGCAATAATTCACTCATTCAATACATGAAAATCTTATGCATACCATTATACTTTTAAGAAAGGTTCTATTCGCTTTTTGTTACCGTTTTGAATGATACTTCACTAGCAAAGCGTCAAATCAGAGTCGGAAACATAATTCCAAGTAATGAAACGAATTTTTTCCCTGCGTTCCACAGGGAAAACAAAACCTGGGAATCAAACAAAAACCTATTTTGCCCTCAAATAGAAGGTTATACTCTTCTGTTTCTTCTTTGCAGCCGTTTGTAGCTAATATTGAAGAGAGGATATATTAATAGGCTTAGATAAACAGGTAAGATAGGTATAGATAAGATAGATAGGTAGATAGATAGATAGATAGATAGATAGATAGATAGATAGATAGATAGATAGGTATATAGATAGATTATATATATATATATATATATATATATATATATATAGATAGAGCTGGAGATCTTAGATAGATAGAAGGAATGATATGATAGAGATATGCATTGATTACCAGTTGGTATCTTCAAATTTATGAAAACATATTTTAATCTTTCTACGTGTCGTAGAACTTGAGTAAGAGGGGTATTATATCACAACCCTAAGTCCTTGGAGAAAATGAGACCAGAGCAATATTGTCGCAGGAGCAAATGTCGTGTCACTATACTTTTCGAACACCGTTAATTCTGTGGTTCGATATATCTCTGGCGAGACGTTTGTGACACTTTTCTTTTCTTTCTTTTTAGGTAGTTTCACTTATAGGAATCTGTATCCCCGAAACAAAGATTCATTGTTCTCCTCTAATATTCCGGAATGTAGAAAAATGATAATCTCTTTCTACGTATTCGTGACGACATGTAGAGCTACGATTAATTGTTATGGCGCTCTGCACATTGCAAATGTATATCTGCGACGATTACAATTTTATTGACATTTTGTTCGACTAAGGAGGTATGACATATTTGGTTGTATGTATTATGCCACGCCACCTTAACTTCTTTGCAAAAGAATAAATGAAGTATAACGGGAAAACAAACAAAACAAAATGAGACAACTTCTCTGACCGTAAATAATTTTATACAGGTAACACACTTAGTGCAAACTCAAGTGAATGGAGTGACTGTTGGTCCTTATTGATTTTCTGGGCAGTTGTACTAGAGATTTGAATGAGAACGTAGTTGGGCAAACAATTGAACTCGATAAACATCTCGTGCCCCTCTCATGGTCGAACTTGAAGCATTTTTTTTTTTTTTTTTTCACGCAACATATTACGTAAAAGAGGTTTGCGGAAGGCGGATGCGACAAGGTCGTGGCACACCTTACGGCGTACACGCTGGGTTACTCAGAGCAAAGGCGGGGGAGTTACGCAACGCTCACAAGCAAGGGCAACATTCCTTGCCTTCGCACATTTCAATGGCAAATTTACACACGTTACAGTCATCGTCAGGTGTGACTGCAAAGTTGTGTCTGAGATATCTGACCATGGAATTATCTTTCCCTGATTAAATTGGTCCCACTTTACACCTCCACATAATTTTGACCCTGATTTGGTGATGAATAAAAAGTTATCATGGTGGCATATTAATATTTGCGTAACTGTCTCTTCATGCCCATTACGTATAAAGCACAGCTATATACCGTTAAATGCATCGCGGCCGAGGACGAAAAGGGAGGGAGGGATGATGTGGAATAATTCATGTTGCGATTGCGCAATGTCGCTTCAGAAATCCGAAAGGAATTTAGTCTACTGTCATAATTCTCTTCAACGATGACAACCATATTGAACAACATTCCTTCTCATAAACTCTATTTAAATTAGACAGAATTGTATACAATCGTAGTTCATGATGGAGCGGTAACTCCTTTGAGTAAAATGTGTGTGTCGACGACAGAAGGTCAGTGTGGACATGTGATCACCATGAACTGATTAGCTGAAAGATAATGACGGCTGAAGATACGAATTAAGGTGTCGCGTATAGACACCAGAGTAATATCGTATGCCTGCTGTATATTACTGTAAATAAATATTGTGTAAGGGCGTTCTTGCTTTTTCTTACGTTGTATGGAAAGACACATTTAAACCAACTATACCCTAAAGGAAACTCCGTGCGATTGTAATAATTTAAGTGTGACGTCACAGACGAACGCGGGATGGGGGGCATTCAATGTTGGGCGTGTTGCTTTATTTATTGTCACGTTTTTACATCAGTATCATAGAGAGAACACACACACACACACACACACACACACACACACACACACACACACACACACATTTGTATATGTTCGACAGCTTTCCAACTTACTGTTCAGGTCCCGTTTCATAAAGCTGTTCGTAAAGACAGTTAAGCATGACTTTACGAACGACTGAATTTAAAGTACCAATATGTGTGCCCATTTGTTTTCTTAACATTTTAATAAAGTACGACTGCCACTATTTCATCTACATTGGGGCAAACATATTTTCAACTAAAAACGTGTGCTAACGTGTAAGAATAATCATTATCATCTGCAAATTTTTAGCTATTGAAATTAACAATTACTATAGAAAACCCACTTGGCTTGACATATTTAAGTTGTTCGTAAAGTCGTGTGTAATTTACGAACAGCTTTATGAAACAGGGCCCAGGTTTATCAAAATTCTTGACTTCATCAAATCTGAACTGCAATATTTCCAAAGTATGATGTCATGTAAATGGTGACTTAGAAAACATGTTGTCAGCGTGTTGAAGAAACGAATCCTTGGTAGCACGCATAGGATGAAATTAACAACTTATTTTTTATGATTTTGTTTCCTATCCTTATCTATGTATTTCCTAGTTTGTTCTTTATTTGTCAATCACGGCATAGTTTTGTATCTCCAAGAATGGACAGTATTGCAAATACCATGGGCATGACATTTTATGCACCATTAATTTTTTGTTCCAATATTTTCGATTGTTTGATTGTGTTTTTTTTTTTCTAGAACGAGAGAGAGGGGCGTGGAAATATCGAAATTGAGTCACCACCAGTAGGACTGGATTCATATACCCAAATCTATATAAATATAAGAAATGCTCCTTCACATAAAATGCTGCAAGCAAATCATTTAATGAGTTACCCATTTTTATTCAAACAGCCTCCTCATTGCAAACATTTCAGATTCGTGTACGCCAACATCAATCTCTCATTTGATATGAACCCTCTGCACTAGCTATAATATGAATTATTCAGATATCTATTTTCTCCGCTCGTTTTATGTTCTCTCTTATGTGTTTTATGTTCTTACGAACTGATTGTTCTTTAGGTGTTTCATATCTATGTTTTGTTCTTGTTTTTTATTGTGTTCGCATGTAATGTAATGTATATCAACGCAGGATTCCCCTGTAAAGCAGGCCTTTGTGGCACTGAATGGGACTACCCTGCTTTTAAAGAAGACTTAATAAAATAGAAATAAAATAAATTCATCATATATCCCCATATTTTCCTATTTTCCCCGCTTTGAAACTCACCTTCTGCTGGCCCGTAGTATCTGTACATGATCTATCCTCCTCAGAGCTTAGGAATGCGGTATATCCTGAAGACAAATAATCATCTTTGCAGTTTGCTTTACCCTTTTTTAAGTTCAGTGCACTTGTCTTCGAGTCAATTATACTAGAGGACACGTGTACTTCGTGTGTTGCAGCATGGAGCTATGGAGCTGCAGCTCCATGCATGGTTACAAGTACTAACAGTGAATTCCCCTTCATGATATAGGCCTATCTAAGCAGCGTTGTTTAAAAGTACATGCGCAGACTGTGTTGTTATAGGTGCGAAGAATTATAGAATAAATGTAACATTAGATGCAAAGTACCTCAATAAGGGATGTCGTTAATCATCAATTTGGACCTCTTAAAGAAATCGTTTTATACGGAAAATGAAACAAACAAAACCAGGAGCCTATGTATTTAACTCTATATCCTTAAAATTAGCGAGGAAATTTGAAAAAATACGCGACTCATGCTCTCATTATACCATGTGATATTTTCAGGAAGTTTAAGTAAAACTGTCTGATGGGGGTGTTTGCAAAGTCAGGGACGCTAACTCTTCTTTGAGAGCGAACTTCAATGTCAAAATATATTTTATTCTGTCACAACCATGTTGCCACATTTTCCAGTACAGTGTACATAGCTTTTATCTGATACTGCCTCATACAAATATAAAAAAAAAAAAACCAGAAAATAATAGAGAGAGGAGGAGGGTGGGGAGAATTTAAAGTCACAGGCGACAGACTCAAAAAAAAAAAGAAAAGAAAATAGTACTTATTGTGCGGTCGTCTGTTTGTCAACGTAATTGACTCACTACATGCAGGTAGGTTCAATAACGTCCCTGGGCCAACAAAAATCACCGTGGGAAAACGATCACTCCTTAATCCACCGAACTTTTCTTCCTCCTATATAAAAGACAAGTGCAGAGAAAAATCTTTAACATGAGGCACTTCGTAGGACGGATAGTGAACGGGCTCTTCTTCCACTTTCGCTAATATCCCCTTTTGTCCTTAGTTACACAAGTTACAGACAAAATGTTGACTGAAAAGGGAAGCCCTATCGCCCTCGAAACCTTTTGCGCTCCAGAAAATCCCCCTTATACGCACAAACCCAAATTCACACACAAACACAAACTCGACACAAATCACCTTGGTCCCCAACAACACGCGACCATCTTAATCATTGTTGCTGACACATGTAACATAATGATACCGTATAAAATTGTTTCAAGCATATACGAGGACTTCCACCCGGCTCCTGTATGTACGGGATAATAAACAATATCCTGCAACATTTTAGATGATGTTTCAGATGTTGATGTTTCAGCAATGAGCTGATGTTTCAGTTCACTTTGTTTCCTCTTCTTTCTATGGTGATGGTGATTACTCTACACTGACGTTCATACATTAAATTTGAGCATCTAGGGTCCAGCTTTACAAGTAAACATAATTACCTACAGTGAGAACTTGGAACCATGTGTTAAGTGTACTATTGGGATGTAGAATCTCGCAGGAAACGTGTTAAATCTTACCGTGTGCAATAGTGTTTGTGTATGATAAACGTGATAATCATGTTGTATGTTGCAATGATTAAGATTTGACAATTCTAATCAAAGAGGAATGACTGGCGTTTTTTTTTTTCTCGAAGAAGTCTTGCATCCTCGCTGATCGAGTAATATGGTGTTCCAGGTTTTGTTTTGTTTTATTTTGTTTTGTTTTTCTTTGTTTTCTTTTTAGATCTGAAGCGATGGCGCCTATCAGAGAAAAACAAAATTCAACTTCTGGGTCTGTTTTTTGCTGGAGTTCTGGCCTACCTCAATGGACAGCTGTTCTTCGGCGAAACGACGACGTACTTACTCCTTTTCAGTCGAGGTATTAAATTCAGGGGTTTTTTTTCAACACTGTTGAAAGGCCGAAAGTATTTCTGTGCATCTGCCTCTTATTACCTCTCTCTCTCTCTCTCTCTAAAAACAAAACAAAACAAAATCAAAAACAAAATCCCAGCAACAAGCTATATACTTCATTAATTATGAATATAGCACAAGACATGTGCTTCAATGACATGTCTGTGGAATATGCCGATTCTAAGTAAGAGTTCTGTTTCGGTCTTATCACCTACGGACTTAAAAAAAATAAGCAAAAAGTCTGTCTTGACTAACAAAGATACAAAAACAACTGAAGAACACGATTTAGTTCATCCGTAATCATCCTGTCATTTAAGTATAGGTACATGATACCTTGAAAAAGATGAAAGAATGTAGTGGTATCATTGGCGGTTTAGCGTACATCCGTCCGCACAGATGCGTAAAACACTGATCAACATCAAAATCCCGACAAATGGCTGGTACAATGCATGCTATAAGCTCAGTCTTAGAGGAATATGTGTCATTGACTAATTCTGTCGAGGTTTCTTTATGATTATTATTCTAGCGGTTGGTGCGATGGTATCGCTGCTGGGCGTGGTTATTTCACTCCACATCTCGGTATCAGTGGCGCCACACTGCACCCCAGCCCACATCATGGTGATCCAGTACATCTTCTACCAAATAAATAACCTGATGGGGCTCTACTACCGCATGAGGATGGAGCAAGACAGCAGGGACTGCGCGGGGAGCCAAGAACGCTTCCTCCTCCGGCAGATGAAGTTGCGCGGCCAGTGCGAGTACGGAAGAGACCACCACTTCAACTCCATCAAATCAGTCGCGGACTTCAGATCGCGGCATCCGCTGACGGGCTTCGCGCACTACGAGAAGTACATGGCCCGTGCAGCTGCAGGAGAGCCGAACGTAGTGCTTCCGGGAGTTCCTTCGAGACTGGGAATCACTTCCGGCACGACGGGGAAGCCGAAGTTGATAGCCATCTCGAAGGAGCGGAACGTCGCCTTCTTGTTTAAGATTATGCCTTCAATATTTCGGATGGTCTACCGCGAACTCACACCCCTCTTGAGTCCCGTCCAAAAGAAGTGTCTACTCTACGTTCACCACGACGCTCCCAAGTCAGAAGGAGGTATTCCCATAGGACCTACCACGATGCTCATGCTTCCAGATATTCTCCACAGGATACAGTTCAGTACGCCACCTGCAGGGATGCGGCTTACCAACGAGCGCCAGGCGCTGTACGTCCACGCCCTCTTCGCACTTCGAGACCGTTGCATAGGCAACCTGGGTGGCATCTTCTGCTCCACGATGTTTACCTTCTTCCAGAACCTTGAAGCAGACTGGTGCAGCCTGGTCAACGACCTCAGACACGGACGCATCGCCACGCACATCGGCCTCGACGACGACGTGAGAGCCCAACTGGAATCGGAGTTGGATCCCGAGCCGGAGAGGGCCGACGAAGTGGAGAAGGAATTCAGGAAGGGGTTCGAGGGAATCGCTCGTCGCATCTGGCCTCACCTGCATGCTGTCTGGGCCGTCGCCACTGGCGCTATGGTGGTGTACGCTCGGCGACTAGAGGCAAAATATACCAAAGGTAGATCTATTTAGTCATCAACACCCTCACAAGGCTTATCTTCATTGCAACCCCAGTAGGTCGCCTAAAATAATCATCATGGAGTCTGTTAATTTAGCTGTTTATCAACGTATTTTTTCTCACATTACCATCATAGCAACTTCAAGATTTCCTCTCCTTTAGTTGGGCGATTGTTAAAGTTGGCAGTAAATAGGTAAAATACCTTTGATGTGCTTGAGGGTTTGACGCTTGTAACATCAAATCCATTACTGCAAGTCAAATAGAGGATCAATAACACGCAGAAGTCACAGGTTCTTGGGATTCATATTTCCCATTTGACAGGCATTCAAATCATATCAAGTGCGTACAGTTCGACGGAGGCAACCGTGGCCGTTCTCTACCAGGCCCAAGGACTCCACTCTACCTATATGATGCTGCCGTCAGACATCTTCTGCGAATTTATTCCAGTCGAGCACAGGTGGGGCAATATATCGTCCCCTTCCACTCTTTCCCCTTCACTCTGTCATCTTCCTTATATACCGTCCCCCTTCTATCTCTCCTCGCTCCTTGTCCTTTCCTCACTTTATGAAATTAGGCTGCGTGTACCATTTTGCAAACAATATTAAAGAGGCGGTTCAAAATTCGAACCAGCTACATACAATATCTACAATGCCTTACAGGCCCGAATTCACGAAGGTGGTACAATCTTTGTCCATGGTTAAAGACCGTAGTTTTGTATGGGGCGCCAAGACTAGTGTCGCATGGTCTATTTCGTTACGAAATCAGTCATTTCGTTGACAAAATGTTAACATTTCGATACGAATTAGGCCATGCGACACTTGGCGTCCAATACAAAACATGGACTTACTACACATATGGACATTCATCGCTCGTTTATTAATTCGCGCTCCTGTTTCTGTCAAAAGCGTCACAAAAACATTTTGAACATGCTTTCCTGCTTTGATCCAGTCTTGTCCACCGACAACCAGCCTGGATAAAAACAAGACGGCGCTTTGAGAAATCTAAAAACTACATGCGCAGAAGATAATAACTCTCTTAAATCAAGAAAAATGCATGTGCAGTTATAGTGTATATCGCTAAAGCAATTTCATTTGCGAAATACAAGTACTTTACAAGAAAAAAAAACCCAGATAATTCGAAAGGTTGACTGTGCTTTGTAATCTATTTTTCACCATTTGTCGCACATTGTTTCAGAGTAAACATAGATAGTAACAATAGACGACATACTTGTCTCGCTATTCAGTGACGTTACATGCGTGGCCGCAATTGTCCGCTTCAGTAATTACCAATTTTGGTGTTTATTCAAAGGCAGTTGAGTTTGAAAAGGTACGGTTCTTTTGTCAGCGACGATGCACAATTACACAATCGTCATTGGCCCAACGTTTGAATGTACTCATTAGGATGCACATAATCAGGGGCCCGTTTCATAAAACTCGTTATCAGTGACAACTGCCACATTTCTATGACAAATTTGCTCCCAGCCAATCAGACGCAAGGATTTCGGTAGTTTGTCACATCTATGACAACTTGTCACTGATGACAAGTTTTATGAAACGGGCCCCAGGTGGCGTTGGTGATGATGGGATCAAAGGAAGACCTCCGTTCATAGCCCATTATGTGTAGTAGGTCCATGTACAAAACTACGGTCTTTGTCCATGGTTTAAGCCATGGACAAAGATTGTACCACCTTCGAGAATTCGGGCTATAGAGTTCCGACTATTAATAACAGAGAAAACCCTATCAAATATAACACATACATTACAAAATGTATAAGCAAGTACTATCGATAAATGTACTCTTTAAAGAGGAGATATTATTCCCTTGATCCCGTCAGTGCACTGTCGACGTAAGCGAGAATTGAGTTCAGAATGACGTAAAGGCAACATAATGATATGGCTGGTTGATATCCACTCATTGGTAACACTCGACTCGGTTTTTCTTCCGAACAGCCACGAAGACCAGCCCGAAACACTGCTTGCCGAAGAGGTCGAGGTAGGACAATGCTACGAGCTCGTCATGACAACAGTGGATGCCCTCTATCGGTACAGAAATGGTGACGTCATCAGGATCACCAAATTCCACAACAAAACGCCAATCTTCGAATTCCAGTACAGGTACACTGTCATCTATTGCAGGAGTTCAATGATACCTTCTTTTCACAGAAAACTAATTCATGAATACTCGCAGCAATAGTTCGATATTTGCTTAATTACAGTTGTTTGTTTTAATGATGGCTTTTACAATACTGCGCTATGGGAATCTTATACTTGCATGTTCATCTTTCATTCACAGACCAAGATGCTTTATTAACTGACGTAATTCATGGTAGGACAACCTTGAGACAGTTTCTAAATTGGGAAAGCTCTCGAGGAGGCATGGATGACATCCAGAGAATAATGAAACTTTGAATTCACTCTTGCTTTGTCGCTTTAAATAATGCGATAAACCTCTTTTATTTCAGAACTGGCGAGGTGCTGAACGTCCGGTGCGAGAAGACGCCGGAAGCATCGATAGCGAGTGCCGTCCACGCGACGATCCAGGCATGGGGTGACCTCAGCCTCGTTGACTTTTCGGCTGCTGAAAGTCCCATCTATGAGGAGGCTCTCGGTAATAAGTGATCCCAAGCTTCCTTGACATATTCATCGTTTGGCCAGCTGTTATTTCGTTTATTCGTTTGTTTTAAATGCTGGGATCCACCAGTGTCCAGGTTGCCGCGAGGATTCGCGATATTTTTTTTTTTTTTCGCGAAGATGAAACGTATGCTGGGACTGGGTTGTTTACAATCACATTTGGCTGGTACTTTTCAATTTTTGCTATGATACTCTGAGTAGGAACGTGAATTGAATAAAACCGTTGCGAAACATTTCCCACTGACCTCAATTTCTATCAAAGTGAAAATACTTACTTGGCAATGCTACTACCTATGCACGTAGGACCCTCTACTTTGTTGCTATACACGTTCAGAAGTGATTTGACAGCAGATTCCTCATTTAATACCTTACGTTTAAGATGGCCTCCTCAGATGCTGACCTCAGGTGTTGATCAGATGTCATTCTTTGTCTTCTTTATAGATATTACGAAGTGGAGCTCCTTTGGGTATTACGTGATCTTTATCGAAGTGGAAGATCCCTCGGCAAAGTTTGGAAAAGAAATCAAGAAACGAGAACAGGTAGACCTATTTATCTGTTATCATTCTGTAAGACTAACCGCTTTCAAAAAAGTAAATTTGAGAAGTGATACCCCAGTAGCCGTTGACTCCTTATCAGTGATTTAAATGTCTTTTCACTTTTCGTTCATTTCGCTCCTATTATTGCATTAGAAAGTGATGTACAAAGGTAGTTGCTGGCAGTCCCCACAAAACCAAACGTGAGATACAATACTTTCTGTGCGTTTAGTTGGAACAGTTTACCATTTGTTGTAGAGAATGAGTAAAATGTAAATGTTCTCATACATGAAAACGATAAATTAACAACTAATGCCACAAAGATGACAAAGATAATGATTATGACAATATACACTGGCGCTATCGACTTCTCAGCGCTATATAAATGGACAAGCCAGGCCCTGTGACTTATCATTTTAACAAAAGAAATGAATTGTGTATCCGCCCTTTGCAGTTTGCTGCTGATCTTGAGGCTAACCTCCGGGTGTCCGCCCATCGATACAACTACTATCGGGCGAACAATGCAATCGATCCTTTGAAGGTGATCTTCCTTCAACCGGAAGCAGTCAACGACCTGCGGAAGTACATCCTGGAACGCTCCACGGCCCACAGCCAGCAGCTGAAGCTCCCGCATAAACTGCGCAAACCCGAATGGATCCGCGTGTTTTGTGATCGTGAACTTCCCTTGGAGTAAACGGCAGGAACACCTTTGAATGTCATTCCCGGCGCCAGAGTTCCTTTACACGTTTCGACGAAAATGCGCATAGATGTCTGACGATGTAAACGCAATTCCACATTTCGAAACATAGGATTCCGAAATGTGCAGTTGCAATGCCAATCGGTTACGGGCGATATCCACAATGTATATTCAAAAACGTGGTGAGGAATTCCATTAAATCCGTTACACGACATTCTTCCTATCATGGGCTTCCTACACAGAAGATCCAATCACTATATGAGATGGCGCCAAAAAGTTCGGGTGGACATATAGCTACAGCCTCGTCCAAGTCGAAGAATTAACCACTCCTTACACACGGCGCCATACTACCTTGGGACAGAAAGTTTGCCCTGTTCACTGCCCCATGAACCGACATAGACATACACTTCGCTGAAATCTTCCAAACTAGCTTTCATTAGCACTGGTGCTGGGAACATCCGCTACATCATTAATTATTACGCAGACATTGGCCGTAACAAAGGTCCCTGGGGATCAGCTTGATGGTAAAGGACCCTATAGAATATCCTCCAATATCTCATGGCAACGCAAGTAATTTTCTTCGTGAACACAATAGACATAATAGAGTATGACTTATGCGACGCATATCGTCATCACTTGCTGCCTTATGTTGTGACGGTCTCTGCTTTCGCTCGCGCCAAATTTAGCCAAATTTAGGCATTAAGATAACATCTTTGCCTGAACTCACTACACTGGAAGATGAGCTGACCATGCAGGACCGACAGCACACCTGTAGATAGGTGACGTTCTGTCACAGCTTCGGTATCTCTGGTGCGTTCGTTTAAAGTGAACGTCGTGGTTGACATACAATCAGCAATGGTGTCTTCTAAATTCCGACAATCATTAGATTCTAGTTCATCTGTTTTTATTAATCTATTTATTTAGTCATTCATTGAAGGAGAGCTAAAGGGGCCCTGAAATCCAAATGCAAATGTTTCTGTCTTATTAATGTGACTTACAAAAGATATGGCGAGGGAACATGCAAGTTATGCTGAGTCGAGGGGAAGGTGCATTCCAGTGTCTTTTGTTAAACATTTCAGTACTTAAGCAATGATTGACAGATGAGGTCATCTCAAGAATATTAATATTGATTGGTTTGGAAGGATTTTTTTGTGGGCGTTCCCAAGTAATCTGAAGAAAAATAGAAGAAAAAAATCGTAAAAAATATATGGAATGTTTCTAGATATTCGTTTCACCGCAAAAGTGATGTTGAGGGTATCATAAATCAACACAAATCAACGTGCATTTGGATTTCAGGGCCCCTTTAAAGAGCTACCTCTCTAAAATCAAAAATACTTTTTGCACTGAGACACAACGGCGTAAACAGATACGTACGTGAACAAAGGACATACATGTAGTTTCTTCTTGAAGTTAGCGTCCAAGCCTATTTTTTTTTTTTTTTAACACAGTGTAACGTGTGCAATATCTTTGTCGTAAGGCCTACGTGGGAAATAAAGTTATCTTTTAGGGGGGTAAAACCGAAAAAAAAAATCTAAAGGTGTTACATAATATACATTTCTCAGGGCTCGACACAATTTGTACGTACGTAAGTCTTCGAATTTGAATTTGTGGCCAGAGAAAAAAAAAATGCCGTGGCCCGAAATTTAAAAGGAAATATAAAAATTCATTTTGAAGTTAAGCTGCCCGATCGGTCCACAAAAAGATAGCCTTTTCGGAAATTTGGTACCTCGACATTTTTTTTTTTTTTTTTTTTTTTTTTTTTTGTCTCGGATCATCGCTGTTGTACAAGTATCTCTATCAGAATTTGTTCATTTGTGTTATTCAGTTATATTTCTTCAATTGGCGAGGATATCTGTTTTCTCCTACAAAAATCTGCACCTTTTCGCCTAAAATTGATACAACATAGCGATGAATGTGTGTGTGTCTGTCTATTTGTAGCTCCCTGCCTCACCCTGTCTAGGTCTATCTTTCCTATCGCTTTTTTTTTTTTCATCATCGCAGTTCTTCCCATGTTTTAGTCAAACCCATTTCGTTGTGCCTTCATATGCCACGTTTGTTGTTATTGTTTTTATACAGCACCATTGTTTCTCTCGATCTATGCTACGTGTACTTTCAAATGAAAAGATGTTCGAACGCTCTCGTAATTTGTGCATATAAGACTGCTAGATTAATTATATATGTCATGATTTATCTGATAAATGATAACATATGATTATACATTCAAGTTAAATGATAGACCAAGTATATATTTTTTGATTGTTGTATACACTTCTGTGTATATATTTTGCAATGTTTCTCATTTAACAAATATATATAATTATATATATATATATTTCAAATCAAGATGTCTCCTAATTTAGTCTTTGTCAATCCATTAAAATGGAGTCTCACTAAAGAATATATATGCATGAGTTGTAAATAAATTTTTGTAGAATTTATCAAAAGACGGCATGTATCTTCTGTTTCACCTCATTTTCTGTGTCAAATTATCGGCTACCAAGTGTAAGTGTGATACCTGACTATTTCAAAGTTGACTTTAATCAACAGAGCAAAATGAGAATGGTAGAAGTGCCATGAAATTTTGAGAAAAAAAAAAAATCAAACTATAAAGTCACATTTTGTTTGTTTGTGGGTTTGTTTGTTTTTTCCCCCAGAATATTGATACTGCATGTGACCACAAATGCAAATTAGGAGATGCGATGACGTCATCACTTCACAACTGTCTTCAATGGTTTGTTTACACCAAAAAAAAAAAAAAAAAAAGGAAAAAAATAAAAAAGAAGACACTTTGTGAAGATTTATGTACAGGTCATTTGGAGACTCAAGACGTCATGAACCTCCTTCAATTGCCACATGTAGTTGCAACTTCTTCCATTGTGTCTAAAAAAATACGGGAAAACGTTAAAAAAGTCCATCACGGTCTTACTTATAAGTCCAATTTTTGATGAGCCCCGTACCATTCCATCACGTGTCTGATTATATTCTATTCAATGGAGCCAACTAAAACGTTCATAGGAATTGAACTAGAAAGAGACAGAGTTGTGAGAATGAAGGCAAGTGGCTGCGATGAGAGAAAGGTAAGGTACATTGTATTTTGAAAACGACAGGAGGTTAACCCTATTTTAACTGGGCTATTTGAGACCAAGTTTTTCCTGGGTGGGGGTCAATTTGACCCCCTCTTCAGATCTTGGCCGCCGATCGCGCGATCGCAGCAAAATTTTTGCCTGAACATAGAGCCGGATGTCAACTACAAGATTACATGGCCATACAATAGAAAAATGTTGATTTTATATTTTTTGATAAATTGATTATGCAAATTTACGCATGAAATCATATTTTCACCTATAACTCCATCAAAAAGACTGAAAGATTGCTAAATCTTTGTGTCAGAGTTCCTCAAGACACATCGAACAATTTTCTTGTAAAAAAATAGCACAATCAAAATCAGTTTCTTTTGTTTTTATTGTTTTGTTAATTTCTTATGTTTTTATTGTTTTTCCGATCTTTTGTTTTCTATTGTTTTTTCGATCTTTTGTTTTTCTACTGTTTCTTGCCAAAATTTGTTGCAGGCACTTTTTCAAGCTTATCTACATTAGAAATGATTAGTTTCAAAGGTTAAAAGTTGAAATAATCTAATTTATATCAATTAAACGAAAAAACACAATTTGCATTGGATTTGCACACGAAATCATGAATTTGAGCTGTTTTCGGGTAGACATGTATATGCAAAACATTGCGTAACTTCAGAACGGTGTACCCGGACGTCGCAAATTTGGTCTCAAAATATGCGGGAGACTTCAATGAAAAAAGTCACGAAACGACACGCAAAATCTTTTTGCGTTGCGGGATCGTTTACTGTTTTGAAACCACGCCCCTTTGAAAAAAATTTGTCGACCCAAAAATTGCTCAAAAATGCGATTTTGTGTACAAATCCAATGTAAATTGTGTTTTTGCAATCAATTCATATCAGAATAAATATTTTTACTTTCAATGGCTGATAATGATTTATTTCAGCCTGATTATGCTTTAAAAAGTTTCTGCGACAAATTTTGACCAAAAACAAAAACAAACAGTAAAAAACAAAGAAATACATAAGAAATTCAGTAAACAATATAATACATAAGAAATAATTTTTGCTTCAATATTATTGTTGAGGATATTGAAAAGAATATGTTCACCAAAAATTAGAAGTCTTAGAGCTTTATCTTTTTAATTATAGGGAAAAAAATAGCATAAATTAGCATATATTAATATAAAATACATAAATTAAAATTTGAAAAATCTAACTATACAGTCTTGTAGATTACATTGGCCTTTACCTTAGTGCAAATTTTCCAGAGGATCACGCAATCAACGACCGAGATCTGAAGGGGGGCCAAAAAGGCCCCCCCCCCAAAAAAAACAACAAAAAACAAAAACAAAACAAAACAAAAAAAACAGTGGGATTAGGGTTAAGTTTTTTCATTATTTTGAGTATGCATGCAAGTACTTAACTGTCTAATTTTCTAAGGCAGATTTCTGTCACACGTTTGGTTAATGCTGTTTGACTCAATCAAAAATTGGTCATTTTACTTATCAAGCCACTATCAAAACTGGCACTAACTCGGTCATCTTCCCACACTCATCATCACATATAAGACTCAATTGAAGGTCAATGTTGAACAGTCTTTAACTTGCAAAGTAGATTTATTCAATCTCATCATGATACTTGGCTCTAGAATTTCATTAAAATTTCTTAGTTCCACCATCAGCCTGCTATCAATGAAGTTACGGCACACTGAAGACTAAGATTAGTGTGTGTGTAAAGTTGAATGTAAAAAGTACTGCTGATACTCTTACAACTGTTGATACTTGTGATGGCTGCTGGGAAATCAGTCATGGTATAATACATGGATCCATACAAAAAAAAAACAGAACAACAACAACATTATCACTTCTAAAGTGTGACTGACACTCTTGCTAGTAGATAAGTACTCTCTTATGCAGATCTTTTCAGGAGACTGCTAAACTAGATATATCGCTACGGCGACTGATATGCCTCCGCCAAATTGCATGGTTCTCCTAATAGGTCTATAGTACAATGTCTTGACAATGTGTGATGACAGTTTCACACAATTGGCAAAATATCAAAATGATAGATTTGCCACTAATGTGCTGAATGTTCACTTTCCTAGAACTAGGTTCAATTGGATGAATGATTAAAATGTCAGAGTGCAGGTATTTGGGGAACTGATGATTTTTACTTGACTTTTGACCCTTTTATAAGTTTATGCATTGAATAATTTTCAAGGTATTGAGAAAAAGTATAATTTCAGTATCAAATGGGAAAATAGCATTATCTAACCTGGCCTTTGACCTTTGACCTCACAGTTCCAGAGAGAATCACTGTTAGGTTGAACATGCATAAATATGTAAGTTTCATGATGATACCTTGAGTTACTTTTGAGATATGGAGGAAAAAGTGCAATTCAGCACTTTCACTTTACCTTTGACCTTTTGACCTTTGACCATTTGGCAAGAAACTTCCCACAGAATATATATTGGGTAATACATGCATACATCAAGTTAAAACAAAAACAAAAACCTTCAGGCATTGCATAAATATAGGGAAAGTAGTGATATTTTGAGGAGTTGACCTTGACCTTTGACCCCCTAACCTTTGACCCATGACCCAACCTTCCCTAGATAATCACTGCCCATCGGTACAAGCATATATACTAAGTTCCATGAAGATACCTTGAATCATTTGCGAGATATGGAGAAAAACATGAAATTTCAATTTTTTTCACAAAATAACCTGTGACCTTTGACCCTGTGACCCTAAAATCCACACAAAGTATCATCCCCCAAGGATATACCATCATACCAAGTTTGATGTAAAACCACCACACGGTTCTTGAAATATCGACAAAAACAAAACGGGATGGACGGACGTACGGACGGACGGACGGACGGACGGACGGACGACCCGAAAACAATGCCTCCAGCCACTTCGTGGCGGAGGAGGCATAAAAAAAAAATCCAAATTTCACCATAGCAGAAGGGCAAATAAGCATAAGCTGGATTTGTAGACAAAATGAAATTTTTAGAGACATTTCTCACCTTTTTTTTTCCATCTGAAGTTGACTGGACATGTCTAAAGCCCTACTGTTTACTGTATGAGCTGAAATTTTCGCGGTGGTTTTATTTTCGCGAATTTCGCGAATCGCCTTTGAACTGCGAAAATAACAACGCGCAAATAAGTAAGTTCAGTTAGACCCTTGCAACCGCGAAATTAACAACGTGCGAAAATGTCCTCCGAGTAGCAATTCGCGAAAATATCTGTAGGCGAAAATTTCAGCTCGTACAGTCCTTTATTTGTCCTTGTGTCTGTACTTTTTTAGGGCTCTTTATAGAAAACTGACAATGATTCAAAGTCAGCATTATGGTACAGACAAAACAAAACAAAACAAAACAAAATCAGCCCCACAATAGGCCTACATTTTGCAATATATCTCACTAGAACTCCTGACCAGTCATCATCATTCCAGCTCTAGCATCAACAGTGAAAGCATGCTTTTTTTAGATAACAAATTCAAACAAGCCTTTTGCATGCTTTTCTGGTTTCTAGCACACATACATTTTGCATGAAGATTTCTCTAGTTTCTCCACATTCGATACCTGATGTTTTCTCAAGCGCAATGAATGAAATATAAATGAAAGATATTCAGTCAACAACACCACCACCAAAATAATAATAATAATAATAATAATAATAATAATAATAATAATAATAATAAAGAAAGAAATAGATGTGAGCAAAGAGGATGCAGTGAGTTGATTGATTGAATGACACCAGTGGGGAGAATCATCCTCCGACTTAGAAGTACTTCTGAAGCGGCTCTCCCAGTGTCTTCTCCAGCTCTACCACAACGTCTTGGCAGTGATGCTCCACCTCCTCCGACTCATCTGCCAAGCAAGAGAATACAAAAACACATGACCTTCATTAAGGAGTGGGGGGCTTACAGAGTGGCTAGGATTTTGATGAGCAAGAATCCCCTTCTTCTTAGGGAGTCTTCAACCAATATTTCATACTCTATAAGTTTGTCATATCTCCCATTAGTTTTTAAACGAACACTATTTTACTTCAGAAAATAACTTGTGCAATCACACGTTGTACTTGGTCACAGATGATGCACATGAAGGAAACAGTCAAAACCATTGGTGAAGAGGTCGCTATCAAAGAACATTTGGAATATAACATTGATGGTATGGATAAGAACAATGTTATCAATGATGATGATGATGATGACTTGGGTTTCATACCCCAGCAAAAATAAAGAGGTATATCTCTCAGTTTACCTTCCATGAGTTCGGCAAGGAACGGGATGGTTTCCGGTAGCAACGAGAGGTAGTCCTCTCCCAGCTGTCGGTGGAGGGACTGGAGGACAGTCAGGGCTGCATAGCGCACCTGTGCACAGAGAGGAAGGGATTACAAAGGGAGGAGGTGTTAATCATTTTGTAATGCCTTCATCACTAATAACTTCGCTATTCATGGAAATACCAACTTAATTTCTATGATAACATCTTGCTAAACCTCCCTCAATTCTTCCCTAAACAAACAAACATACATACACACAAAATCTGTGTTTACACAAACAATGCAACAGGTTAGTTTTACTAGTATATTCAAAATCTACAATTGCACCTGTCAAAGACAAAAAAAATGCACTTTGGATCTGCTGTATCACTGGCTCTCTAGCCAACTGCATCAGATGTAATGCTGTACGAAAAACAAGCAAAAAATTTCATTTGACTGAACCTATATTTCCTTCTTTCTTTTTAGCTGGAAAAAAAAGAAAGAAAATGTATGTAAGCATGTCCTTTTAAGAAGATTAGTTAATTGCTGAGAATAGACATGACTCTTGACACTAATTTCCTGACATGAGCAAGGCAATGAAAACGAACAAACAGCTGCATAAGTTTCTCAAAGAAGAGGGTATATAACACAGCAAAGATCACCAATAAATAAAAAAAGTTTTTCCTCCTCTCCCAGACTCACCTTGGGAGAAGAGCTCCTCGTCTTGAGCAGAACCTGGTAGTTGAGTGGCTGCCAGGTTGAGGGGTCTCTAGCGGCAACCATGAAGTGCACCAGGCAGGGGGTCAGGTGGCCAGTGATGCGGTCCTGGTAGGCATCATCACCTCCTAGTGTGTTATCAATCTAGACGGGGAAAGTAGACACAGGTGGGCAGATAGAAGTTAACAAATGACAGGCGCATGGATGAACAAAGGGATTAAAGAATGGATTTAAAAAAAAATCAAACAAGATAAATGCAATGAAGCACTTATACATACGCACACACAAATACAGAATTAAATGCAAACACACCTATACGCATATTATGTAGTACATATATCAATGTATGAATGAAAAGCACGGCTTTTTGGTGAAACCAATGACAATGACAATGGTCCACTGAATTCATAGTAGAGAACATGTTTATCCAACAAGACAAAATTTGTATCTCATTCTCTGAAAATGTATCATCACAATGCATCTAAAAATCAAAATCCACTTGCCAATCAAAAGAGACCAAGCACAATGATGCAATATAATTCGTGCATGAGTAAAACACACAGATACTGTAAAACCAGACATATTCGTGTGCATTTTAATTTTGCAAATTTCATGAGAGCTGAGATTCACGACATAAAAATGCATGCTAAAGTTGTTATCTACACTACTTAGGTATTGAATGCCAGTGGAAATTCAGGAAAATTTCATGCTGAGAAAAAAACAATTGGCTCCATTCATGAAAACATCTTGCTTTACAGTAACTTGCATGGTGGAACGACATCAAGTTGATCCTAGCCTGGAGAGAAAGCTACAAAATATTGTTGCTTAATTTCTTCAACAATAATAATGCTTTTTCTTCTTACAAAATGGCTAGTTGGTCACTTCTAGGCTTGATGAAAGAAAATGAAATACCTGGTCTACCAAGGGCTGCATCAGTCTCTCAGATCTCTCCTTGGTGACAAAGTCTCCCTTGTCGTAGAGGAAGCACTTGTGGAGACAGTCCAGGATGTATCCTAGCAACAGGGATGCCTTCCCGGTAGCATTGGCCTCAGATTCCTCAAAGGATGGCTTGTCTGAATGAAATAATGATTTGGTAAGAGGGGTTTAATGTTTTGGCTGACAGAACATTTGTATTATAGTAGAAATAACAACCAGGCAAAGAATTGAGACAGGTAAATAATGTACCTAGGATCATCACTGTCAATGGCAGACAAGTAAATTAAATCAAACTCAACAGACAACACTACTTCTTTGCAGAGAGAGGGCAAGATCGATTTTCCTAGTTGTGTGAATGAAGAGAATGGTGAATTCAAATTTCCACTGTTTTCGGGGATCACCTTCTGTGAAAAGACTAGTGAAAGACTTCTTTTAAAGAGACACCTAAAAATTACATTTTTTTTTCAAATACAATTCATATAAATATCCTCCCAGATGCTTTGTCATGTAGATAAATGGGACATATATTGATATTGACATATATTGATATTGACATATATTGATATTGACATATATTGACAAAAGGTATCAAGCACATCCGTTAAACAACTGAAATCAAATGACACAGAAATGCAATCACAAAGGTGCAGTGCTCGCGTGCATTGTAACTAGGCTGGACCTACCCTCCTTGGCCACATTGTTGGCATCCAACAACTGAGCCATGTTTGAGATCACATGACCGGCGAAGAGTGAGAAGAGACTCTTGAGGCGGTCAGCGATGCTGTCCGACAGACGGTAGAAGGTCAGCAGGCGGTGTGGGGTGTGGCTGCGGCTGGCCCACTCGTAGAGCTATGGAGACAAGAAACAGGGGTGTGGTGAGGGGAATAAATGACAAAACAGATCTGCAGAGGAAATCTACAAAGTCTGATCTTTGACTTCTTTGTATCCATCTTTTTGGGGATCCTCAGTATAATCTTCCACCGTCAAGGAACAGCAGAATTAGTTACTTTAAAAAAAAAAATAATAAAAACTTTATGAGGTAAATTGCTACCAATTTGCTTTATCTTGTGGCCTCTGAAATAGTTCAGCATAAGCATACGTTGTGATAAATAAAGAAAGAGAGAAAAGAGATACATTACAGGGAAATTTCACATAGAAATAGGCACACTTATCATTTGACTTCTGCTTTAGAAGATTGTCTTTGTCTTTCAAGAAGTTAAAATCCTTTATAAATGCACCAATCACCCGTAACAAAACAGTGGGGAAACTGAACAAAAACCCTCAAATTCACAAAATGAGTGAAACTTCATGACTATGTTACATAATACTATTGATAAATACTATGCATACTACTGGGAAATGACAGGTAATCTTTGGTTGCAGCATTTATTTCTGATACAGTACTTTCAAGATTTCCACAGTGTCAACGGACACAGACAAATGCAAATTCTCTCAGTAGCAAACCTACTTTATATAAATATATATTTACTATATGTAGATATTCTTTACAGTTGGATATATGATTGCCTATAACAGTTATGATATATCACAGGAAATTTTGCAAATTTTTCATATGTAGCAATGATGATCGAAATAGAAAGTTTCACATGGTATCACAAACACAAACACACACTCGTTTTATTTCAAAAGATTTATATCCATGGCCTTTTTTTTTCTCTCTCCCTAAGATTTGTCTACGTGGGGAGAGAGAGAGAGCAGAAAGTATCATCCTACAAAATTCCAGACTCTTTGAACTTCATGAGACCTTACACTATGGTAAATTGGTCTGAACATTTTGAGAACAATTACAAAGTCTATTAAAATTTTCATCACACAGCACAAATGCACAATAAGAATATTCTTCTCCATCTGCTCTCAAATATGATCACTCTTAATCTTATTTCTTGTCTTGTAGTAAAGTCTACATGGAGAGAAACAAGAGACTGTTATCCCACAAATTCTTCCATCTTCAGGTACACGATGGAACCTTACTTTGAGGTACATCGGTCTGAACGTCGCCTCGGAGAGTCTGAGGACCATGTCCAGCAGGGCCGCGATCACGTGACCCTCGATGTCCGCCACCTCGTCCAAGGAATCCTGGGAAGGAAGCATGAAATCAATAATGACCGACTCAATGAGTGCTCATTTTTGTACTGACAAGAACCTCAGAGGTGAAGAAAAACTCACTTAAAGACAGAAAGTGACTCTGCATGACGAAGTTGGTTGAGGTTTTGGTAATCTCAGAAAACTGTCTGATAGACAGATATGTACATCCATTAAAATGTCAGAAGAACATTGAACACAGCATCCTCAGAGCTTCTGAAAGTAGCTCACTGGACATTAACACTTTTCACACAATGAGGCTTATTTAATTAATGCACAGACCAACAAAAACAAACTTTTTTTTTGCAACAAATTCAATGTAGACCTCTTAATAACAAAATTTTTTGAGGGGAAAAAGAATCATTTGCTAATTTTTTGTGTGTGAACAGTTATGCTTGACTACGTATATTATGTGCTGGAACAAATTTAGTGGTGTATTTAGAGAGCCTATTTTTGCATCTCTACCAGAGTCCTCATCAAAGTCTGACTTTCTATTTGAATGCAAAGTGAGCAGCTCTGGAGACAAAAGGTCACATCTCTCGTGGAGCTCACCTCTGGGTGGCTGGACCGGTAGTCCAGTGCGGTCAGGAAGAGGTTGACCGTGGCGTGGTGATGAGCCAGGAGGTCCTCTTTGGACAGGTGACCGAGATGTTCTCCCAGGATGGACATCAGAGGGCCAATGCTGGCCTAGAGGGACAAGAAGAAATACGAATAATTACAAACATTATCATCTGACTTCTAAAAACAAACAAAAAAACAAACAAGCCACTGATTTTTTTTTTCTCTTGCATCAACCAGGAATGTGTTACCATGGCCTTAGGTCATATATCTTGCACCATCTTTGCATGACCTTTTACAATGGAGTTGTAAACAATGGGACAATTTCATTCTATGGCATCTTTCACTCCACATAAGTGCATACAAAAATGCTCTAAAGCAATTAAAAAAAAAAGACTCAAAGGTCTTATTCACGTGCCAACTTCCTTCCCTGCTATGGAAACTGTCCAGGGTTGTAACTTCAGGGCTACATAATGACTGAAGGAGGGAAAATATGTCTTTCTACTTGGTGTATAGACAGTAGGGATTGTGGGAGATATGATTTGACATACAAACTCTGCTACAGTGGAGTACGTAGTGATATACAATGTGTGACCAAATGACATAAATATTGACTTAATATATCACATCCATAGTGGGGAAGGCAGTGATGTGAGACTCAATTAGATTTAAAATTTAAATTACCTTATGTATATTATATTAGAATATGGTCTTATTTAGGGCAACTTCTTCAGTTTTAGCATAGTTCTTCCTGACAGCCTTGCAATCATCATCATTATACCAACATTGCCAGGTACCCATTTTTACACCTTGGTAAAGAGGATCTCTGTGGGTAGAAACATCTTGTCCAAGGATGCAAGCACATGATAGGATGTGAACTCGGGACCTCCATTTGAAATTCAGGAGTCTAATCTACTATACCACATCACCTTTTGCCAACAACACTTTCACTCAAGTAACACTTTGGAAAGTATATGCACTATTCAGTCCAAACTGTACTAGAATCTTCCTTGGATTGACAGACTGACCGACCGACCAGCCAATCACCCGACCGATTGATTGATTGATTATTTCTTTATTTCTTTATTCATTTTCATTTTTTATATTTATTTTCATTTTATTATCATTATTATTATTTTTAGGGGGTTCCTGGCTCTCACCATGCTGGTGTCCACCACTGTCTTGTAGCACCCAACCACAGCTGGGATGAGGACCCTGGAGGGCAGGGCAGTGGCCAGCTGGTGGCGACACGCCTTGAGGCGAAGAGTCAGCTGGGCCTTCTCCTCCTCCTGTCTTGCAGCTGACAGGCGACACACCTAGCAACCAGAGGAGAATGCATATAGTTGCCATGAAGAGTCTCTAGACTAAAAAATCTAGAATGTCTGACATCGCCTGGGTCTAGATAAGATGGTGTTTACTGGTTGGTATGTTGGTAAGGGTACAATATTGTATGTTAGTGTGTCGAGGTATAATTCATATCATGTTAAACACACAGCAGACAGAGTTATGGAAAACATCAAATCAAGACTTGTGCATAACATAGCTACCAACATGTACACATCAAATTCCAATGGAGGTTCAAAAGAGCAAAACAAAGAGATAATTGAAGGGGTCGGTGCAATATAGTGCTAACCCACACTTTTGTCAAAATTGAGTTACATACATTTTCATAATCCTCATCCTTCACTCTTACCTCCATGAAAATATCATATTTGAATTCAACCAATAAGATGGTAAAAAATGAAAGCATTCATGTTTTATTAATGTACAATGAATGCACTTTCCAAAGATTTAACAGCGATTATCTCAAAATGACTATTGTGTGGGTGAGCACTATATTGCACCGACCCCTTCAATTGCTTGTTACATGCATCTGAAAAACAAGTCCCAAATCAGAGACACTTTAATATACTCGGATCAGGACACTATGGGAAATTAAAGTCTTTTGGGAGCCTCCCACAGAATCAGGGGGACTTAGAAAGTCTGAGTAATACTGTAAAAGCTGTTTTTTTGGTGTGTGTGTTTTTTTTTAATTTTTTTTTTCACAGGTTTAATTTTTGCAAATATGAATCACTGTTGGGACACAAATTTAACACCACATGAAAATATCACCACTTGATCCTGATCACATTCCATTTGTGACACGAAAATAAAAACATGCTCATTTCGCAGCATTTGGCACCTTCCGAGCTGGGGCGAAACCATGACCATGGCTGGCCAGATACACATGCATGGCACACACAGTGGTGTGCACAGCCAAGTGTACTAGTACACTGTGAATATTAAAGGGCATACATTGCCTCTTATGTTTTCTTGCGGTATAGTTTAATAACTACTAGGTTATGTTCTGTAGTATCTTTGTGCGCTCAGTCATACACTGAGCACATTGTACATACAGTTGTATCAGTAAAGTGTCTGTGACCCACTCAATTTCGAAAATATCTGTACCAGAAAATAACAGCTTTTACAGTGCACAGATACAACTAATTATTGTGTGTGTGTGTGGGGGGGGGGGGGGGGTTTGAGAGAGTTCCAGCTCACCTGTTCCAGGAGCTGTCCAAGGTAAGGACTGAGGAAGTGAGGTAGAGTCTCCAGGGTCTTCTGGACCGCTGTCACAGTGCTCAGCAGGTGGAGGTCAGAGCTGTCAGGGAAAGGCAGAGAAAAAATTCAGGTCAGTTCTCCCTTTAGCAGACACGTTCCAACTATCTGCCTTGTAAAAGTGTGGGCACATGCAACGGTGCTTATTGGTAGAATATGTTTGGTATGTGTGCACAGCATTCACAAAAATCCAGCAAAAACCTGGTACACTGCACACTATGAATTGATGTCCAGGAGGCTAAACAGAGATCTGCAAATACTGCAAGTTTTCAGTGATTGCAGTTGCTGCCACAGCAAATGGAGTACTCCCTGCTGATTGGTGCATTGCTGAGATGGTGACAGGGAACTTGCAAGTATATTCAAGTTGCTGTTTTTCATCAAGGCTGCCAACATTCATCAAATCAAAATCAGGAAAATTTCAAGGAGCAATCGGGGAGATACTTGCACATTGCATGCATCTCAATAGGCAAAAATAATTCCCAAATCCCGGAAACTCATAAAGATCCTGTTACCCAGATGTGAAGAGCTGTTGAAGATTTCTGAAAGCCTCCTGCGTAATCATACAGGCTTAACAGCTGTGGTTCCTCATCTCATATTGTATAATTATTACATTGGCCCAAGGCATTTGAGAAGGATGCACAGAATTACTTGACACAAGAAACACTATAAGAAGAGTGCTGGTGCCTGTATTTCTCTAGCTCCACCATGGCAGTTGCCATGGAAACGACTAGGTGATCCCCTATCCCCTTACAAAAACTGAGCCCTACCTGACAACCTGTGTCTTGCTGGAGAGCGATTCCAGGAGAAGGGGCATGAAGCGGCTGAGGTAAGGGATGGCGTGGGCAGCCAGGGTACTGACGGTTTCTGCCACACACAGCAGGCCACTGGCCAACACCTGATGTCAGAGAATAAAGAGAATTTTGAAATTCAGCAGATTTATAAGACATCTTTATCATGAATACTACCTCTATGGATTTCCATCCAATCTATATCTGTTGTATGTACAAATCTGTTTGACATGTACACTTGATTGCATGGATCTTCATACAAAGAAAAGTACTAGAAACATCGATTTTAATGCTGACATTTAGCAATTCACAGTCAAGTAATCCTATCCATATCTTGTAGATAATATTAACAGATGAATAACATTGTAATACTGAAAACGCACATCCACAAATACAGGCAACATATACACGGAGTAGCCGGTGATGTGACAATATCCAAATGTTACATTATAATAGTACTGTCAAAATCACATAATAAGATTTTATAGGTTGTGCTCCCTTGTTCTGGTTGTAATAGTTATTAATGATTCATATTCATACATTACAACAGGAGTGTGATGGAAGACCGTAATGCATAATGTAATTTCTCACTCTATGACTTCTGCCTGTTCAGAATGGTGCAGAGAGAAAATACAGCTTGAAATTGGATTCAACATTTCATTATATCCTATGCCCATGATCATGAAAACAAACGGTTTATTTAACAAACTCAGTAGAAAATCATCTTTGGTTTCACTCTTGGTCAAGGTTACAGTTGGATCACATCTAATTCAATGAGCTGTCAGTATGACTGCAGCAGAAGAAACATATGGAGAGAGAGAGAGGGCAAGAACTAGTACGCACAGGATAATGAAGGATGAAAACTGTGCATATTTTCAATCAAAAATAACTTTTACTGCCAATTTCGATGGGACACAAACTAAAGGAAGTGTATCACATACTTGACTTTTGCTGTCAGTCTCGGAAACCACGGAGAGAGCAACCTCCAAGACGCTTGTGAACTCGCGGCGGTGTTCGCTGCCGAACAGCTTACACAGCAGCTTGAGACTGAAGAGGGCAGTCTGGCGGTTGACGTCCAGCTCGTCTGAGGAGTCCGCGCTCTCCCGCGATGATACGATGGACACTAACGTGTCCACCATCCCAAGCAGCATTTTAATCTGGTTCGTTGGTAAAAACAATGCAAAATTTGCAAACTTTGTGATTGACAGTATGCTTTAATTCACAGACATGTGACTAATCAGATGGCCGGCAACCTAGTGGATACATCTGAAACAGGAATAACGATAATTTGCTTTGCTCAGCAGGTGTCTCCGGGTCTGCTTTATCACATCCATTTTTATCTAGTTCAGGACACTTTGCTACTTTCAACACAATTACTATCATGATAGATATGAGATCAAAATATAAAAAAAGAAGATTGTCCTGAATGAAAACAGATACTTCAAATACATTACTGTACCTGATTAATAATGTTAGTATATACATTGTATGACTTCCACCTCTGTCTCCCCTGAATTTCTCGTACCAAACTTGCAAACTTTTCCATTTCCCTCAACTACATGTACATTACACATACAAGAGATGATCATATATGCAACTCCCCCCCCCCCCAAAAAAAAAAAGACCATCATGTGACCACACACACATAGAAAACCACATAATTCAGAATATGGTTGATGAAAGAAATATAACTCAGAAGCAGAGATGAATTTTGTTTCTTCTTCATCTTCTGATAGAAAACCAACCTCCTCGTCCTGGAAGCCCTCCTTGTGCTGGACGAGTTTGTTGTTGAGGAGCTCCATGGCCTTCCTTCGGATGGTTGGGAGACGGTTGCCAAGGAGACCAGACACCACCTGGATGAAGACCCTAGCAGGCAGCAGTGAGTTGACCTGGGGTGACCCAGCAAGGAAGACACGCATTACGTGGGAAATGTGGAAGATATCAATGAATAATGATTATCACTTAAATTCTCCAAATACATCTCTTCAATGATTATTTTTTTAATCTCCTCCAATCAAGGCACAAGTATACACTGAGAGATTATGAAAATGCCAAGTTTTCACAGGTGAACTAGATGCTCTATCAATGTCTGTAAAGTTGATCTGAGCACAAGAAACAGAATATGATTATGGCTCATTGAATGCAATGGTGTAACTTCAATAACTAGAATTTCCATGCTACTCATTATTTTACTTGGAATTTCTGGGCAGCAGTCACATACATTTTGCAGTTTCACTGTATATCTTCATGACACTATAAACTACATGAATTTGGTGTGATCTTCATATGGCATATACATTGTAGCCAAATCTGTAGAATATACAGAAAAAAAAAACACACTAAGACACAGGAGAATATTTCTTTTTATAAATCAGTCTGTGACCTTGTATTTTACTTTGTATTTACTTATTTCAATTCATATTTCATTAGTTTTTGACTGACATTAGTGAGTCCTATTCTAAGGCAGAAAATACTGAATGCCAGGAGCTCTGTAGGGCCATAGATATTCTGGCCCATGATATATCTTATGGTTGGAAAGAAAATCTAATCTTGAATATATTTTGGTAAATTTACCTTGTCAAGCACTTCATAGGCCTTGTGAAGCAGAGCCCTCCAGAACTTGGCGGTGTTTGGATCTGTGTTGTCGTGGATGCACTGGGCCACATAGGTGATGTAGCACAGCGTTTGCTCCAGTAACCTGAAATTTGCAACAGCATTTCAAAAGGAGGTGAAAGTTTGGCAAAAATACAACCCTTTCACATGAGCTACTACACAAGCATACAGAATATATCATGTACATGATTATCACATGTAGAGATATACAATTCTATTGAAAGATATCATTTCATTTCAGTCATTTATTTAAGCATGGCAACAAACTTCAGTCCGAAGATAACAAGAGAGAAGAGCATGCAAAGGAAAAAAAGACTGAGAAAAGTTGTCTATCAACAGTTTCAGTCAAGTGCATTTTTAAAGCTTATAAACGTCAGTTTTTGTTTCAATTCAGATATATCATGCATAATGGAAAATACAAAACAGGAAAGTATATTTTGAGACTTACTTCTGATACAAGGATTGCATCTCTGCTGACTCTGGCTCTGTCAGATCCACAAGCTGTTGGGAGAAAACATTGAAATAAAATGATTCTTAGAAAGCAGTGCATAGAACTAACAATAACCCAATATCAAACACTCCTGCTTACGTGATTCTAAAAACTACAATAGGGCGCACTTATCTATCCATGGCATTAAATGTGGCACTTTAATACGAGAAATTTGCTTCAAATATAACTGCGGATTCAGTGAATGTAGAAATATTAGTAGTGAGCACAGTGAAGTTTAAGAAAAAGTGGACAAATCCATTTCAGAGTTATAATTCTTCCAACATTTTGGATGAATCTATGTCCAGTCTCAACTGGATAAAAGGGCTACAGGCTTAACAATGGCATGTGATGTTATAGTAGGGCAATGGTATAAAGAAAATACAAAGAGAATTTCATTAAAAATTCTTTTCTTATGAAAAGCACACATTCCTTTGACTTTTTGCTAACATTATATCATGTGAAGGGAAACATTACTCTCCCTGCCATCTGAAAGAGGTAAGTCAAGTTGTTCCTACATTATGCCAGAAATTTGACAATAATATTGCACGGTAACAAGCTAAATTAAAAAATACAAAATCAAGTACATGCGCACAAATGTGCCCCAAACAATCCCCCAGAGGATTTCTACCTGGCCAATGAATGTGTCTGAAGTGAGCAGCTGCGACAGGTATCCCACGGACGTAAACTGGAAGTGTCTGAGCTGACGGGGTGTATGGTGCTTCACATCAAATATGAGGTCCTGCGGCCTGACCTCTGACCCCCTAGCTGCTCCTGTTGACCTTGTCGACCTGGTCATCCTTGATGGCGTCTTGGGGGCCGTGACTGCATCAAAGATGGAAAAGTTGAAGAGACCTTTTTCAGTCGGTGTGCCGTAAAGATGTAACATTTTAGCACAGAAAATACTTCCAATCTCACTGGCTTTGTAAGACTTGCTCAAAGTATTTTGATGAATTTAACCCACACTACGATAAGAAAATGGACTGCAATCTAAAGAATCTAACATTGCTCAAAGTACATTTCACTTTGAAGGGACCTCCAAAATATTCAGTGCATAGACATGCTTGGACGAATGCAAAAACACAAACTATTCAGTAGTCTTGTCCAGATTAGTTCTGGAAGTTAAAGACGGACGATCGTCACCCCTAATGGTACGTTATTGTGTAACTCTTCCAAACGACCGAAGTTTGTGCATGCAACTGCGCAATGCCACACTGCAGTGCTATCCATAAACGCGTGGGACAGTGCTGCCACTGAGACACGTTTGTGTGTGTGTGTGTGTCATACACAAACATTGTGACCGCGAGCTGTGGTGATTGGAGGAGAGAGACCAGAAGACGCGTGGCTCTTTTGGCCTCTCTTCATGCACATGTGTACTGTGAGTGAGCGTCCATTCGGCACTTATCGGAAGCTCTCGTGGCTCGGACAGCTATTTTCGGTCTGGTGATTTAGACTCCAGCTGTGTTCGCTGACCCATTGAGCCAGCACTATTCTCATTCAGTGTCACAACATTTGATACAGAATGGGGGGAGGCAGTGTGTTGCGTTCGTCTCCGTGCCGCACAAACCATTCGCCACGATTGTAAGGCTTTAATGTATCAAAGATGATGATGTTTGCAGAGAAAAAATGCATGTGCAAATTAGTGAGAAACAAATATGTGACCCGCTACAACAAAAAGGTCCTAAAGTCGCGCACGGTCGAAGCCGTGAAAATCGAGTTTGAAGTCAGAGCATTAACATTGGTCAAAACTTACGATTTTCTGATTTTGATATATTATTGGAGTCTAACATGTCTTCTATTATCTGTGGAAATTTTGAAGCAAAATGATCAAAGGAAAGATTAAAAAAATAATATTTTTCTGAGCCATGTTTTTTGGCGTTTCAACGAAGCAGAAACTGGTTCCAAAATTTGGATTGAGCGTCACAGATAGGTTCCGCCCCTAACAACGACCAGAGTGATCTCATTGGTCAGTTTGCTGCTTGCTGCTAACCGAAGCGTGAAGCTTGCACACTGCCCAGTCGACTGGTGCGTGCGGGCGGGATGCGCTATGCTCAGCCGCTTCTCACATCCTGGTCACTGATTGGTTGGTGAGGAGACCGCCGACGCTGATGTGCTTGAATGAACTCTTCGGGGGTTGCTAGGGCTTACCTTCTATTGTCCAGAGGTGAAAACTGACTTGCGTGTCCCTTGATCGCGATTGCGTCGAAAGGAAGACTATAAGGGCGCTTTTCTCGAAACAGTGATTTTCCAGACGTCTCGACATGCTCTCTTTTAAACATTGAAATCTCCGCAGCCGATTATTTTGATAAAATGTGCTATATATCAATTTAAAGCAGAAAGATTAGCGGATTATATCATGCAATTTTCAAATAATCGACCCCGCGCGACTTTAGGATCATTTTGTTGTAGCGGGTCACATATGAACAATTTATATATTCATCCATAACATCAAAGCATGCTCGTGATCATCCAAAGGCATCAAGAGTATCAAATGGGTTGTAAATGTGGGGGAACTATCTACTATTTTTACAAGCAAAACTGACAGGTGGAAGAAAAAGGTGTTTTGCGAAATCATCACTCACTGTATTTCTTGTCCGTACCTTCTGCTTTCTGCTCCTTGAGAGTTGCCAAATACACTAGGATATTCACCAAACTGGTGACCTGTGTCTTGGGGTCAAAATGATGACACAGCGCAAGCCAGAAATCCAGATTTCTCCCCGGACCCTGCAGGTGAAAACAGACAGTACAATTTCAAATGAATGTGTTTTCTTCACAAGAATCATGGCCATCATTTTTTCAAATAACTATGGAAAGGATGCAAAGTGTATTTGATCTTGAGGTATGCACAGCTGAAGACTGAAGTGTATGAGTGGATGCATCTCTCCAGCAAGAACTAGGAACATCAATATTCCACTTATTATTCATCTTCTCCATATTTTGTAAATGCTCACAAGAAATGACTTGGATGTGCACTTCTGAAAAGATACGATGGTAATTCTGACTGATCTGACAAATCACAAATACCATGTACAAAACTTTCTCTGCTACAGCAGCTTGCAGGTACACATTATATGCCATCAAGTCTTCTCCTTTTCCTTTGCCTTCTTCAAGAAAAATGCCTTACAGCCTACCACCTACTGACTGTTTTGCACAAGTTCTTGAGTCTCTGATGTTAAAAGACACCAAGGGATAGTGCTCGAGGACCAACTGAACCTCATTTTCCTACCTTGGTCTCCATTTCCTCAGGGAGCATGGCAGCCCCTCCCTTGGTCACGTAACCAGTGATGAGGAGCAGCACCACCCTCCAGAGGTAGTCCGGCCCGCCCACCGACTCCACCATGTGGGTGAAGAGGGGCAGCCGCCGGTGCTCGGGGATGTGGGGGAAGGCATCCACAAAGGTCTGCATCACCATGGTAACCACATCCTCCAGGTTGTCGGCCAGGGATGATGGGAGTGACTGGTCCTTACTGGCCTGCAAGAAGAAGGAGAAATGATACAGGTTTACACTTCAGGAAATGCATTGTGAGACAAATGTTGGCTGCAAACTGCACATGAAGTAAAGATCAGACACCCTTTCTTTCAGAATCCTATGGAAAACCATTTCCGTTTTTAATGCTTTTGCAGCCAAGTCATCTGCATATTAACACAACATACCATGGTACAATGCAAAGGAACCATGATTTGCAAGGCAGATATTGAGTAATTAGAGAAACATTATAATGTACCAGAATGAGGAGCTTGTAGTCAAATCACACTGATGTGTACATACACAACTTGAGCTCCAAAGCATATGTGTGGAGGATTTGGTTTTTAAATATTCACACAACCCTCCATTATGTGACTGCCACATAGTTGCTCAACACAAGAAGATACGATTACACCATCACAGCATCATTTGCTTGATTATGACTTCCATGATTCTATGCAGTACAAAATATGGTACGATCACTACAGATGTGAGGAAGAATGCGCTGATGAATTCTACTTCAGGAACAGCAAACCTTGTCTGTGCATACAGTCTATTTTGAAGTTGACATTATCAAGGAAAGATTTTAAGACCAACATGGTCATACAGTTGTACTTTCCCGTTTACTTGGTGGGTTATTTTGGAACCAATGCTCATCTGGGTCTCACTGGGTCTACTCACCTTGACCAGGGCTGGGATGACCGTCTGCACGGTCTTATGAATGACCTGGAAGCTGTGGCTGTCGTCCAGACGTAGCAAACTCGCCCCCATGAAGGTGAAGATGGCCATGATGTTATGTAATACGTGTTCCTGTCAATCAATGAGAAGACATGGCACATTAGCAAGACACTCAAATTGGTCATCTCCTGGCGGCCATTTTGAATCAAGTCTTTTGTAAGTGACTTTCACTGGCAAATTTGCTCTCAGCCAATCAGATGTGAAGATTTCAGTAGTTTAAAACAGTTGTTAGCGACTGACAAGTTTCACAAAACGCTGCCCTGTTCTTCTCTTCTTACAGAGCTCCACAACAACAATGCTATCTCTCTATTTCAGAAACAGACAGGTAACCCTGAAGATGAGGGCACGAAAGCATTTCCTTCCATAATTTGCATGTGGAAATACTCATGACTAATCATTTGATGTGTGACCAACAGATAAATCTTAAAAAAAAGCTTTCAAAGTTGTAGCATATATGCTTTTTAATTATGTCATTATGATTCAATACTCCTATTGCAGTTGAATATCAAACTTTGAATTGTTCTTTTTTATTATTACTATTATTATTGTTTAACTCACCGGAAATATCTTGGCTGCTGTTGCCAGGAGGATCAAGGCATGGTTGTGTGTCTGGGGACTGTCTGAGGTTCGGATACACTGCACGATCAGCTCCACATTAAACTGTTCTTCCTTCAGTTTGCCTGAAATAAAATGATGACAAAGCAGGGTTAATCACAAAGTCACTTAAGTTTAATATTACATCTTACCTGTTGAGGATGAACAGATTTTGCTAAAACATGCATTTCTCACAGACACCTGCCCGACTATACTTGGGACTACAAAAAGTAGTCTTCTGGTGTACTTTATCAGGTGGACAAATGCAAATAATGCCCCGTCCCCCTGCGACCTTGTCATTAAACAGGGCATACTGGGTATCATATCTCATACAATTTTGGTCAAATATGATCAAAGACTTTTACCTTGAAGAAGTCCATTGCCTATCCTGACTCAAATTTGGCAATACAACTTCAACATCTTTTCCAGTACTAAAGATAGAGTGCATACATTTAAAGGCTCCACCCCTTGCTTGCAAGGAAAGGCTCCTCTCCCCTTCTTGCTCAGGAAGGCATATTCATGAGTTGTAAATCTACCAAACAGTGATTGTAACAATGACATCAGCCAAAATTACCTAATTGTTCAGCTCCTTCTGCCTCCAGGTGATTACAGATGTTGGAGAGAGTGGTGAGAAGGAGCTGCTTGATGTATTCACTGGATCCCTGGCCCGCTGCCGGCAGGTCCAGACATCTTGTTCAGACAGAATCAAGATGAACAGGCAGGTAAGAGTTAAAATAGAGCAACATGTCCCCAACTGTCACAGCCATTAAGTGGCAAATCCCACAAACTCACTGCATTAACTCATATCTTGTTGATTTTATACATGAGATGGAAAAAATTTTATTTCAGTACTTATCAAGTGTGTAATCACATCAAGATGTGTACAATTGTTTTTGTTTTGTCAAGGTGCTTGGTTACAGAATTTTTTTTAAGACATTAACTTTCTAAGTGACAGTCATCTAAGGTATGTAGATGATCTAGCACAAACACAAAATAAACAGTATGTACAAGCACACAAACACAAAAAGCAACACTGTATTCTGTAGAATTTACCTCTCAAGCAAAGAAACTTCTAGGAAAATTGCAATAGAGCTACTTAAGGCAAAGATCTGAACAGATATTTTAGGGACAATTAGGATGAGAGTAAAATGGAGCCTGAATAAATTTGACGCACATTAACACATTTTGTTTTAGAATCATCATAAAATTACATATGATAAAGAAAAGTGGTGGTAAACACTTCAGTAGAGAAATCAGGCAATGTAAAATTTGAATATGGCACCAAACAAAATTTGTACCATACTTTGATTTCTGCCCAATGTGAATTATGGTCAATTCACAAAGCACAAGAAGATCTCTCTGATTAGACTCACAGACTGAGGATGGTGAACACCGTGGGAACAAGAGTCTCCAAGTCTGCAATCTTTCCCAGCTTCTTCTGCTGCAACATCTCTAAGATGGCCGTCACCCGTTGCCAGGGGCGACCCTCAATGTTTACTGCCTGGGCAGTCTCCTCTTCACTCGCCTGCCTCTGTTTCTGTCTATAAGAGTAAACCATGAAAAAACATTGTCATGCACCAAGACTATACTCCAAGTAAGTATTAAAAAGAAAATCAGTGATGTTTTCAGCAAAACTTCAACATCTCTATGCTGTCAACAATTAGACACTGAAATACACACATTAATACATCACAGTTTTAGACCAATGATATTTTCTCAGTGCACTATAACAAATATGATGTCAAGTATGTATACTTACACATAAGTCTGACCAAAAGAGAACCCCTTCCACATGCTGCACTGTTTTGACTTTAATAATGAATATTTTCACTGAAGCTTCACATTGACTGAAATGTTATCTAAAGTCTATTTACTTTGAAGTCGTCCATAATGTGAAGTTAGTCTGTACTTTGTTTAAAGGACAAGTCCACCTTCATACACATAAGGATTGAGAGAATGCAGCAATATTAGTAGAACACATCAGTGAAAGTTTGAGGAAAATTGGACAATCGATACAAAAGTTATGAATTTTTAAAAATTTGTGTTGGAACCGCTGGATGAGGAGACTACTAAAGCTCATGATGTCATATGAGTACAACAGTATAAAGAAAATGTAAAGAAAATACAACATATTTTCACTTTTTTCGCATAATAAAGGAGCACTTGACTTGCCTCTTTCTAAAGGCAATTGGAATAATATTACCCATAACATATGTCAGTAACGAGTCAAGGGAATGTGTACTTTTTTCAAAAGATGATATTTTGTGAAATTCTCTTTATATTTTCCTTATATTGTTGTACGCATGTGACATCATACACTGCAGTAGTTTTCTCATCCCGCGGTGACTGCACAAAAACTTCAAAAATTGATAATTTTTGAACGGATTGTCCGATTTTCCTCAAACTTTCAATGATGTGTTCTACTAAAATTGCTACATTCTCTCAATCCTTATGTTAATGAAGGTGAACTTGTCCTTTAAACAGATGCATGAATGACATATTCCCATGATCTAAATTTACAACTCATCTTGAGATCGGTGATGCCTAAAAACAAATGGTAACACAAATACAGGGAAAGAATCACTGCACAACTTAATAAATGTTGATAAAATACAAAAAGTGAAATGCTTACCTTGCTTTCTTGACTTCCTTCAAACTTTTTGGTTTCTGACCACTACAGATCTTGCTCAGTTCAGTCACAATTTGAGCAGCGGTGAAGGGCAACTGGGGAGGTTAAACAGTCAAAAGTAAAATATTGATGTCTTTCAAGCCCCTAAGAGGATCAACGAAACTTTACTCATCAAATCTAACACTTTATTACCTCACCTTTACTGTCATTGTATGCATCATACCCATCATATGCATAATTCACGAGTAAAATACCTCATAGCATGTTTTAATGACTTTCAAGCTCATTTCCTGATTCAGAGCTATGAATGATTCATTCAGAACAATGATGTTGGCTGATATGGGGGAAAAATAAAGGACTTATAGTACAATGTATATAAAATCCCTATTTCTAACCCAAATCCATGAACACACATTCATATCAATACACTGTACATGTATGCACAAACACTGAACATACATGTAGAACTTATCCCTAAAATACCATATGCAGATATATTGGATACAGCTACTCTTAAAGCAAAATCAAATGGGGATAGACAATTCATACACAAAAGCTGACCTTTTTGATGACCTTAGCTATACGACCAGCCGTAGCTGACCTCTCGGTGTCCACCTGAAGGTCGATCAGCTTGCTCAAGACTTTCTGCTGGATATCAGCTGATGGCAGAGCCAGGTAAAATGCTGGAGACATCTGTAGAGATGAATGAAACATACAAACGTAATCTTCGCAGTCTCAATCTTCTCTTTCCCTCATTCTCATCTGTTTGTTTATTTGTTTGTTTGTTTGTCTTACCTCAGTTAAGTAAAGATACATGCATAAAAACCTCAGTTTTTTAATTCAATGTTCATTACTTCAACAATTACATAATTATAGTTTTTTTACTGTTATACTTTCAAGTTTGCTTTGGTGTATTTGTTTTTATGTGAGGGTAAAGTCAAATGGACCCCTCTGAAAATTAGTCGTCCGAAATGGGCTAGTTATCTTTTTGCAAGAAATGGTATAGTTTATGAATGTCAAAACAGAAGAAAAAGTCATGGCAGGCATCTACAGCAAGAAATCTTTTAACTACTCTTCTCAGAGTGATATGATTCAATGAAGAACCGTCACAAACCAATGGATTTAAGACAGACTAGATTTTTGAGAGAGGAACAGGTCTTACCTGCTGCAGGGCTGCAGTCTGAGGAGAGTCCATTCCTTGCGCCGTTGGGTCCTCCTTGGACAGAACTTCTAGGAACAGGTCCAGAGACTCACTGTCCGCCATCTCACCGGCTGTCAGCGGGGTCACGTGACCAAGGATGTGGTGGAGGGATCTAGTCTGGGCCTCGTCGAGGGAGCCTTGGTCTGCCGACTCGGCCAAGAGATCCTTGAGCATGGCCAGCAGCGATGACAGAAGAAGCTATAGAAATGAGGCAATGAGATTTGAATCATTTAGTACATACATTATATCCATCTAAACATTAGAAACACATCAAAGGTAATCTGATCTGCTCATGTTACTGACATTTTATCAATTCACTATAGAGAGTAGAACACTATAAAACAATATACATCAACTACCTAGGTAACTGTATTCATACTTTCTACTGCTCATTTTCCTGGTGTATGGGAATGTGTTCATCAAGCGATGAACACCCAGTGTTCATTGATAATGTCATTTCAAGGCAACTTTCTCTGACTTGTGTGCAAATCAATAATCACTGGCTTCAAGCATATTGGATTATTTCACATTGACTCAAATTTCATACACGTCCACACAAACACATGCACATGAGAAAGTAATAGGATGAAGATTTACCTTGCTATCCACTTGCTGAAGCAGGCCAAGTAGGGAAGTTTGAGCATGGTGTGGAATCTCCCCTTTCTCTTTCACACAGTCCAGCAGCCATTCCAGGCAGAGTTTGGCCTGTGTGGCACTGTCTACTTTCACATCCGTGCCAGCTGCAGCTGCTGCTCCCCTTCTCTTTTTAGAAGGTGTCTTGACTACTGGTGCTCTGTTTGCTTTCATGAGCAGATTCCCCAAGGCCTGGAGAAGATAAATTGCAGAAAATATAAATTGCAGAAATCATGTTAAATTAAAATAACCAAATAAAAGTAAAGAACAAAACTGAAAGGACATCAGTTGTACTTGAGACCCATCTTTCAGATACATTGAACTCCACACCTTGATGTTATTTGTAACAGAAACAGGAACTGAAAAAGGGATGTACTTCACAAGTTTAAGCAGCTGTAACATTTTGTTTGATCCCATCTTTAATCATCAGACTTTTCTCTCTTTTTTTTCTTCATATATGGCAGCACAATCCAAAACTTTCACTCATGAATTTTGTCCTGACACCGAACCCGGATTTCAGTTCGATTTTGGAGAGTTACCACACAGAGATGAGTAAATCACAATTCTGTGGGGTTTTTATTTTTATTTTTTTTTTTGGAGGGGGGTTTTGTTTGTTTGTTTGTTTGTTTTTTGTGACAAGGTTACCAAATCCAAGTACCTGTTTGACATAGTCTGCATCCATGGACAGCTCCTCCTTCTTTTTGAGAAGTCGGTGAACCAGCCAGGAGTATGGGGTGGGACCGTTGCCCTGGTAACTGTCTCCGAGCGCTGCCAGGCACTTCAGGGCCACCACCCTCACTGGTTCCAGACCACTTGACAATGCAATCAACAAGGTAGGCACAGCTATAGGGGGAAGAGATGCAAAATTATCAATCACATAGAAGTTGGAGGTCACGAGGTAGATGTGTTCTCACTCATGGCTCAGCACACATGCAAATTTGATCAAATTCGATCAAATTTTGACAAGGATGAGGTCTGTGTGTCACTGTATCCATGGAGGAAAAAAAATGCTTAGAGTTCAGTCCCCTTCAAGGACAGAGACCCTCCACAGAATCAGGTACACAGTGGACACTGTTCCTTCTCATCTACTCACCATACCTTGTCACTGCTCTTACACTTCATTTGTCCGTTTCAGGATCTTTCACACAAAATTGTACTGAGAGGTACTCAGAAACACAGAATGTTTCCCAAGATAATGAAATCGCCAGTTCACTCCTAAGTGAATCGTCATAATTATGATACTCTAGCAAATACCAAACACTGTACTAGTTCAAATTGCTGTGGGCAAGGCAGTTTGGCAGCATAGGAAAATATGCTTTTACTACTAAACATTCTATTCACGGAAATAGATTAATTTACAAAATCTAGCCCATCTTAGCTAAATAGTCTTCCAGTTCATTGGTATATTCTGAATACAAAATCAAAATCTGCAAATAAGTTAAGCTCAAATTAAAACATAACTAACACCTCACATACCTTTTTTGAAAAAAAAAATCCTCTGCAACAAACACCATTATTGGAGGTACATAGCATTATCCCTTGTGGGTTTACAAAAAAAAAAAAAAAAAAAAAAGGAGAGAGAAAAAAACTTCTCCATATCAGTTTCACTGCACAATTCTTCTGTCATCACACCAGTGTTCTTTTTGTCAGTCTTTGTATAAATTGTTGAAGTTGAAGGAGAAAAAAGAAAGGAGGAAATGTTGTGAAAAACACGTTGTATTTCAATGAATATCTCTGCTTTTATATATTTTGTAAGCACCTGCAGATACATGCTCTGTCTAAAAATAAAAACCGAAAACCATAAATAAGCTTGCAGACGTTTAACTGAAAACTTACTGATGCTGTCCTTCTCCAGCAGCTTCAGCACAGCATCTTGTGGTAGTGATTGGTGGAGCACTGCCCCCATGTTGAGGCACCTAACCTGGAACATGGGGGTCGGAACGAATCCCACAGCTCTGGGGGAGGTCACATGACCCATCCAGCCCACTTGCAGCAGCTTCACGAAGTGTGGCAGATCGGTGAAGTGGTGCTGTTGAAATCATCATTAGAATTACAATCACAGGTTGCTTGGTGTTTTTGTTTATTTGATTTCATTTGTTTTCATTGTACGTAACACACACACACTTCGCTTCAGACAAAGTATGGTTTACATATTACACGACTCCCTTTTGTGGATGCTCTTCACATTTGCAAACTTCTTCACAAGTTAGGGCTACTATTTCTGCAGAATTTATGCAATATCTTGCCAAAGGGATATTATGGAGATCATCATTACATTGCTTCATTGTAATCACATATATGTTACACATCATAACACTTTACCCAAGTTGACTGAATAATTAATGTGGTTTAAGAAGCTCCCTTTATGTACAATGGTATTAAATGGCAAACTATAGTCCTGGCTTTCAGTGCAAGGTGAGGCTATTTATGACACTCGATGTATCTTTGTACACCATTTTGTCAGAACTGTACAACTGAACTATCATGACATTACAAAGAATACAAAGGCTACCTTTCCCTTCAGTTGACATTTGATACTTGTACATCATTTTAGGTTCATTACTTTATGATTAGAATTATGAAGCTTTGTTACAGGCCAAGAGCCCCTGTGATGGCCCTACTGGGTCCGTATAACTCATAACCTACCATTGCACTTTCGTACAGAAAGAAAAGAAAGAAAGAAAAGAAAACTTTAAACTTGAACAAATAAATACAGGAAAGAACAAAACAAAAAGTTTCCAGTGGTTCTGGAACAAGATAAGGAACCACCTTTACATTGAGGGGAGCTCTGACCTACACTGTCTTTGATGTGATGGCTATTACATTGTATGTCATGAAATCACGAAGCTATTGTACCTTCATGATGCATTGGACAGCTTCCCTGAATCGTGGGCAGGGTCCAGTCTTTATCCTGCAGTCCATTGACCCTTCTAGTAGGATGTCCAGGAGTCGCAGCAAGAAAGTCACATACTGGCCCTGAAGGTCATCACTCCCTGCACCTGGAACCCACCACTTTGTGCCTAGAATAACATGAATCAAAATATAGGTTTAGGACTTCAATTGTTACTAGGCATTAGTTATGAAATATCAGGTTGGATATGACATATTAAAGACATAAGGTAACATATTAAGGGCACAGGGTGTAGGGTTTAAATGTTTGGTGTAAGGTAAAAGGAAAATGCATGCAGAATGTGGGATAGATACAGATCTATGGTACGAGATAAAGGCAAAGACAGAAGTATAGGTTTACGACATGAGGAATCCATTGTAGGTACAAGTACAGGACATATGGTATAGACAGAGCTATTGATATCTGCATTTTCCATAGGCTCCTGTTTTCTGTCAAAATAAGATCTAAAACTTCAGTTTGTGCTATCATATTGGCAACATCTACTACTGTTCTTCAAAGGTCAATGCTATTACAGACTTACAATGTACAACTACTGTAAATAGTGATTTAAACTAGAAATGTCGCTACGGCGACTGGTGTATGCCTCCGCCATAATACATGGTTCTCCTATTAGGTCTATAGTACAATGTCTTGACAATGTGTGATGACACTTTCACACAATTGGCAAAATATTAAAATGACAGGTTTGCCACAAATGTGCTGAATGTTCACTTTCCTAGAACTAGGTTCAATTGGATGAATGATTAAAACATCAAGAGTGCAGGTATTTGGGGGAACTGATGATTTTCACTTGACTTTTGACCCTTTTACAAGTTTATGCATTGAGTAATTTTCAAGGTATTGAGAAAAAGTATAATTTCAGTATCAAATGGTAAAATAGTATTATCGAAACCTGGCCTTTGACCTTTGACCCCACAGTTCCAAAGAGAATCACTGTTAGGTAGAACATGCATAAATATGTAAGTTTCATGAGTTATTTCTTTATTATTATTTCTTGAGTTATTTTTGAGATATGGAGGAAAAAGTGCAATTTAGCACTTTCACTTGACCTTTGACCTTTTGACCTTTGACCTTTTGGCAAGAAACTTCCCACAGAATATATATTGGGTTATACATGCATACATCAAGTTTTACAAAAATCCTTCAGGCACTGCATAAATATAAGGAAAGTAGTTATATTTTGAGGAGTTGACCTTGACCTTTGACCCCTGACCTTTGACCCATGACCCCCAACTTCCCTAGATAATCACTGCCCATCGGTACAAGCATATATACTAAGTTCCATGAAGATACCTTGAACCATTTGCGAGATATGGAGAAAAACATGAAATTTCAATTTTTTTTTCACAAAATAACCTGTGACCTTTGACCTTTGACCCTGTGACAGTAAAATCCACACAAAGTATCGTCCCCCAAGGATATACCCTCATACCAAGTTTGATGCAAAACCACCACACGGTTCTTGAGATATCGACAAAAACAAAACGGGACGGACGGACGTACGGACGTACGGACGTACGGACGTACGGACGTACGGACGGACGGACGACCCGAAAACATAATGCCTCCGGCCACTTCGTTGGCGGAGGCATAAAAACAAAGAGAAGGTGCACGTCAAGCATGAGCTCAATGTTTGCAAACATCGCTATCACACACATTTATGGGTTACTCCTGCTTATCATCCTCATCTTTTACTGCACTGTATCTTCTGACATTAAAGGGAGGGTACAGTATTGGTGGAGATGAGAATTGGGCTTTTAACTTTTTGTGAGATACCAAGAAAACAATTATGATATAGTACACCATTCTAAGAGGAATTCAAAGTTTACTTGATGAGAATCGGGTTTGGAATGACCGAAACATCCAAAAACAAATTAAAACAAAGCAATCGTAATAAAGTGTGGGTCCCACACTTTATGCGAATTGCTCTTTTTTGGATATCTCAGCCATTGCAAAACCAATATTCATCAAATAAACGTTGAATTCCTCATAGAATTACATGCTCTTTCATATTTCATAAGAGATTTCTCATTATCTCACCAAAAATGTTCGAAACCTGAAATTAGGTCTCAACCAAAACTATACAATCCCTTTAACAATCACAAAATATATCTGTCATTGTGTTATAATTTGCAGTTTCGAGAAATGGGTGTACACTCCACAGTGAAATGCTCCAAAGTGGCAGGAAATACAATGTATGTGGCAAAAATTCTGATTTATAAAGACTTCTACTTTTCTGATGTTTTCTTCAAAACTAAAGCCATTCAAGACATGATGAGCTGTTCACTCTCGACCAAGTATTCACTATTTTACTGACTTTCCTCCTAAATAACAGAAAGAAATGAACAATGACAAGAAATGGCTCCACAAGAAAAAAACATCTCACCTGGAGTAAGCTTCTGGGACAGCGGTGCCATCGAGAGCACCAGACATTCCAGCAGCCAGCCAATGGTGTGCACCTGAGCTACATGGAAGTACACGGTACCGGCTACTCGGTGCTTCTTCCTCAGGGTTAGCAGCTTCACCAGCTGCTGGTGGTAGTCTCCGGGGAGGGGATCTGTCGCGGTGGAAATGGGCTGGAGGATGGTCTCCTCTTCTTCCACATTTTCTTCCTATAGTGATGAAGTTGTTATAGTAAAGGGCTTGAGTATGAGGAATTCTTCCTTTATTCCCCGCTTTAAGTAATGAATTTAGCTGCACTCCTGTTAAAACTCACTGTACTTTATATGCTGAAATTTGTGAACATTTGTGAGTCTTGTGTACATGTATATACATTGTATATATGCATTCCAAGTCTACAAAAAGCAACATAATATTTTCTGAGTCTGAGGAAATTAGTATCAGCAAGTAATATCGTTTCCTAACTTTTCCATCAAAAATATAATATACATTCAATAATTTTCCCAATTTTCATCAGTTCACAACATCAAATTCCAGAAAAAAAAAAGAAATATATGACAAAGTAACCTGTCACTGGCAGTATGTATAAATTTGGCACATCTACCACCATTTATATACATCACAAATAAATTGGGAAGGTGTAGTATGGATGCAGGTAGTTACAGATGGAAGAAACAACTAGTTGTGAAAGAATCAGCCCCTGCTGTGCTTCGTTCACTGTTTGGCACAAGTGTCTGCGTGGTTCCTCTCCCTAATATTTGGAAGCACAGATTTTCTGAAAACTAGGTACTGACAAGGAGGGATGACATAACCTCCTACTCTACACTGCAGCACAGTGTCCTATGTGTGGGATTGTAATACTACAGTACCAGTATTACGTTTGATTGCATTTTTCTGACTAATGTCACAGTTTGGGGGGGGGGGTTGGTTTGTTTGTTGTTGTGGCTAGCACTTTTCCGTTTTTTGTTTTGTTTTGTTTTGTTTTGTTTTATTTTGGGTTTTTTTTTAGCAATTGCTTGATAGTGAGTGATTTGAAAATGATTGAAAATGTTGATATCACAGGTTGCCATGTTACAGGCATGAGCCTGGGCCCATTTAAAGTTGGATGGGAAGGTGAAGAGAAATAGATGATAATTCCATACCTGAGGCAGACCCAAAAGAGCCAACTGTTTCTGACACGCCTTCTTTACATCTGCCGCTAGCAATCCAAGCAGCTTACTGCCAAGATCCAGCTTGGCTCCTGCCTCCCCAGTGTGCTGTAGTACCCTCAATAGGACTGTCTCTACCAGGAGACAGTAGGCCTCGGGTCGTGAGAAACTTGCCATATTGGACAGGAGTGCCGTGATCTGTTCCACGGGGACAGAGAATATGACAGTATAATAACAAAAACAATACATGCATAGTGGGCCTCATTGCATAAGTGATTAAAAAAAAAATAATAATAATACAACTTCTTTCTGAGATTAAAGTATGGACAATCAAATTACCAACAATTCTATACAACTGCTGCATGAATACCTCGCAGTATCTGACACTTCAGCTTTCCAAGTCAGATCAATGATGCTTATCATTGGACACAAACATCATCTGATCTGTGCAAGCAGTCATGACAGAGTATTTAAAGTATAATAAAAAAAAAAGAGTGAAACTAACATGAATATTGCATATGATCATGTGCATACTTCTCTTCAGACCTGCTTATCATATAAGTATTAAATGTAAACTAAGCCACATTTTCATTCTGTCCTTATTTTTACCAACATCTTACCAGCTTTTCTCTATCCTCCTGTTTCAAGTTGGCAATATTTTCACCCAGCAGGTCAACCACCTCTGATGTTTTATTGCTTTCGTCTGCCTCTCGTCTTGAAGACAGGACTGCAAAGGACACAAGTGATAAATTAATCAAATAAAAGAAAACAAAAGGAACATAACAATATGAAAGAGATTTCCATTACGCCAGCAATAATAGGTGATATTAGGAAGCTGTCAATCGAGGACGAGGACATTAATTTTTGCATGCCGTGTGCAAATTTCTGCCACTGGCATAGTTATGAGCTTGAAGTCCTGCGTACTCTCGATTCTACAACAGCAGTAGGCTAAAATTATGTCGTACTAGAATCACCGAAGTAGCTGAAGGGAACAATGCTGTTTATGATGCAATATGCACATTTGACAATAGCAGCATGCTTACACTGCATGTAGTTTGCTCCCCAATATCAATTCTAAGTTTGAGCTCGCAGCCACATTACAGACACAACTGTGCAGGGTTTCACTGACTGCATGCATAAAATCTTGTCAGTCATGCATTTCCCATAACCACGCTGAGGGAACAATACTATTTGTGACGTTATATGTAAATTTGCACCTGGGACAGTCCACTCGGCTGAGCTGCCTTGATGCACATTTTCGAAAGCGCTTATAATGCACAACAGACAAAAGGATGTGGACATTACAGGTTGGTTGCATTCTGCACCACAGATTTTGCTGCGTCCTCAATTGAAAGCTCCCTATAATAAAGTTTATGTCCCAAACTTCACTAACCATATCCCACACATGGAGACAAAATATGTACTGACAGAACATTCATGGTTTTGAGACCCAACTGCAGGTTGATCTCTAGCTGTATCCAGTATTCAAGCGTAGCTTGGGGTCCGAAACACCCAAGGGAAACTGATACAATAGGATTATATGTCAAACCAGCTTAATCAAATATGACGAGTATTGTTTGTTTGTTTGTTTACATTTTCCATCTGACAAGATGGCTACATGGCCCATATTCAGCTATGTTAAGCTGGTCTTCCATGGGGTCCAATAGTGTGAACTTGGGGTGGACCACTTCTCCAGGCTGTGCACCCTGCTCTTTGCAATGAATGATTAAATGAAGCGGGATCTTTTACGTGCGTGGGTTGCGACTCTCTCACACACAGGACCTCCATTGTATGTCTTATCTGAGGGACAGTGTTTTGCCTAACAAGAGGGGATGGCATGATAACACACAACACTGCTCAGTAAAGACTCACTTCAATTCGAACCCAAGCCATTTGACTGAAAGGCAGCTATGCAACCGACTGAACCACACTGCTGCCCTTGTACATTCATCCAAGTACAGGCAAACCTGTTTACAGCGGCCATCCAAGAGGAAAAAAAAAAAAAAGCTGTTAAAGACAGGTGGCTGCTATAGACAGGGTCATTAACATGGTCTTTCCCTTGGGAGATTCGTTATAGTGGCCATGTACAGCAAGTGGCCACTACAGACAAGTGGCTGCTAAGGCAGGTTTGACTGTATTCAGACTATCTAAACACACTAAATTCCTACATTGGCAACATGCGTCCTACCTGCTTTGAGTCCCTTCAGGGTGGGGTGTACGGTCACCAGGTAGGATTCTGCCAATCTGCTGATCATCAGGTTCTCTGCCACCGCATTCTCCGGGATGCTGGTGAAGAAGAACGGGATCGTCAGGGCGACCGCCTCCTCCACCAACTGCGGTGCCTTGGAGCTGAACGTGCAGCTGGTGATGATGTTGAGAGCTCCTGAGATGGCTACATTCCTGGTGGCACAGGGATGGAGTTTGTGAGATGGTTAGCATGTAGTTATACTTGGAAAAAGGTCAACATTAAGCTCTTGGTGAATTTGCTCACTTCTTCTCTCTCTCTCTCTTTCTATCTCTAGTCATCAACCTATCAATTTATCTTCCCATTTATATTCATTTCTATCTATATATCCTACCTACCTATCTATATATTTACTTATCTACTATATATATATGTACCCATCTATCTATTTATCTACCAATTTATCTCTCCTCTGTATCTATTCATCTACCTAGATCTTCCAGTTCTCTATCTACCTATGTGTAGTTTGCTTCCTCCTCTTCTCCATTTATCACACCATCACATTTTCCATGCTTCTCTGCTTTTTTTTACTTAAAGGGGAAGGCTAGTAACTGATCAGTGGGAATCAGTGGAAATGCTGGGGTTGATTATTCCAATCCTTATGGGATTCATTCAAGAGTTCATTGTATATCTATTGTTGTGTGAAAATGATTTGCTTCAGAATGGTCTCATATTCAAGTAATGTGCAGTTTAATGCTTCCAGGTTAGCGTCCCTGGTCAGTGACGGAGCATTAATCTGCACATCACTTGAATATGAGACCGTTCTGAAGCAAATCATTTTCACACAACAATAGATATACAATGAACTCTTGAATGAATCCCATAAGGATTGGAACAATCATCTCCCAGCATTTCCACTGATTCCCACTGATCAGTTACTAGCCTTCCCCTTTAATTTTCTACTACTAGCAATCAATATTCATATCTGGATACATCAGAGCTAGAATCGGTGTACAATGAAAAATGACCCCCACCCCCACCCCCCCCCCAAAAAAAAAGACATTAATTCAGGCTATGCAGACTGTGACACTGTATCTATTATAGACATTTGAAATAAAATTACATGCTCACCACTCATGTCCTGATTTTCTCCTGAACTTTCGGATGAGTCTTTTCATGGCTTCAAAGACAGATTCAACTGGGAGAATCTGACACAGATACTGAAACAGGAAAAAAAAGCATGTCACATAAGTTTATATTTTGCAGATGGAATATATATCAGAAATGAACAGGTATGACTAGATATGCAATACCCACTGCTAAAGAGATAACAACCATCAATGGCTACCGGGTGGAAGCCCTGTAGTCTACTGCAAGTCTAGTGAATATGACGCCTGTCAAGTAGTCAGGAGGTTATGGGTTCAACTTCCACTCATGTATGTGTGCCCATGATTTCCTTTAATCATGGCTATTGCTCTAAAACACTGAATAATCATTGTTTATTTACATCAATAAAGGTCATCTTGTCAAGTAGTTGTAATTAGGAAGGAAAATAAATAAACAGAGTATAGAACAACAACAACAAACCCGAAGGTAAACTATGTATTAACTTCCACAAATGGAGATTAGAGATGTAATTTTCTTGTGAATGGTATATGGTTATCTTCTGTAATCTTTATGTATGAAAATATCATGCCACTCTTTATATTTTGTTTTCTTTTTCTATGATTATTTTTATCATATTGTAATTCTATGTCTGATGTTTTATATAATCATTTTCTCGATTGTTGTCATATAATTGTTTCATCAATAAAGACTGAAGTATTGTTTTATGCAGGGCCCCTTTGTAAATCAATTTTTTTGACTGAAAGGGCTACCCTGTGAAAATAAAATGGAATAAAATAAATAGATAAATAAATTATAAAAGAAAAAAAAATTGTTGTAATTAGCAATCCAGGAGTTGTGTGGGTACATCGTACTGTCTATACAGTGTACACAAGAAAACCTCAGATTATGGAATTGTAGTGATTTGGAAGACATATGCAAAACTACATGACTTTTCGGAAAAGATGTGAAAACCACATCCCTTATGCAGTTACCTCATCAATCTCCATGACAGCATTGACCACGCCCACTGAGTCATCCTGCAATCTTAGGAGCAAACTTTCACGCAGAAAGGAATCCACATCATCTTCCTTCAACTGGATGCACACACGATAAAGACACGAAATAAAATATATCACGAAACACATTTGAAAACAAGTGATCAATTACTAGTATAACAAAGCAATATGCCACTCCATTTCCAGAGTGGTCATCTGTACAGAAGCTCTTTTTGGTACTGCTCCTTTGTTTACATTTTCTGCAGTAAATACAGTCTTTTGAAGGTCTTTGAGAAAATGAATGAACTTGAGTTTTGTTTGCCCTTGTAATATCATTACTCCATGTCAAAAAGCAGTTATAAAGCCAAAGAGAGAGAAAATATATATATATATATATCTACCAAGGAATACATATACATCATACATAAATGCATGTCATGTCTAATATTCTACACTTTCTTTGTCTACTTCTTCATTTTGGCAATTTTGGCATTTTCTTTTTTTTATCATGGATAACATTTACATAATGATTTTTCACATGAGAACCAGTTTCACAAAACAGTAACAAGAGTGATCTCAATATACAATTTGTCGTGATCACAGAAGGAAAGAATAAATTGTCACACTAGACTGGACTAACCTTTTTGATGAGCGCCCTCACATGGTTGACTGCCATTCTCCTGACGTCGGGACTGGCGTGATTCAAACTTAGCACCAGACTGGTGTTACTTTGTGGAAGGACCTATGGAAAGAAATGACATCTGTAAACTTTGGGAACATGACACATTACAATGAATCAAGAAAGGAAGGATAGGTATGTAAGATACATAACAGTGTATACTGCCACCAAGCTGCAGCACCACATACAACTTGTATATCTATTTTTACTTAAATGACGATATCTTGGATTATATTAAAAATAAAGACACACATACAAAATAATATGTCTTGTGCTTATACTGTAAATACAATTCACATAAAAAAATAACAGGTATTTACCCTTATTGCCTTCTAATATGACAACACACCTTAAGTGATGTCAAAGGTCGCACTGTCTGTAACTTAGCAACCACTGACCTGGTACTTTGTGCTCCCTGAGTACATGGAGACAAAGTCCTGAACTGCTTCTTGTCTGTCTGGCTCTTCTTCCTCAGAAAGATAGGTCTCTAGAACAAGGTCCATGGCCTCTGGGAATCTAAGAATGTAGACAGGATTCACAGTCAGATGATAGATGATTATGTACACATACACAGACATTGTACATCATAAATGGCTTCTTTCTGCAAGTATGTATGCAACACTTTGGGTGTCCAAAATGAGGCTGTTATTTTAGCAGAGAAAGCTGTTCAAGTTTTGACCAAAAAAATTATATGTATTCTTCTTCTTCAATGTATGTGATTGCTGTGATTTTTTTTAATGCCATACCTGCATTTGAAACAATGGAAATATGTTTATCTACACCTGTAAATCTTCTGTGCTAAAAAGTCTCCAGTATCATAAAATGCAAACAGACACAATTATGCATATATGTACATGTATATAAATATGTACATATACACATGTACATACATAGATACCACACACACAATGTGAATGATATTGCTGGTAATTATGTGAATTGACTTCTATTTTTCCCCCCCATTGTAAGACATATCCACTCTCTACAGACTAATCTAGTCATGCACTGAGTGCCATCTTGAGGATTACTTGGCTTACCTCCTCTCAATGGCTTGGACTATAGGGGCTAGCTTTTGCCGAAGTTGACCTTTGACCTCTGCAGGCACACCACCAGCACATGCAGCGACATATTCACAAAGAATGCTCCTGTACAATGAAGCAGAAGGTACAGATACAGTTAATCAAAAAGTGAGATCTTTCTAATTCTTTCCTCTGTCCCAGACAATATCTATAATTCTGGTGAAACAATGCTGTACAAACTAATCTCCAAACAGAATTAAGAGTCACTGCATCAATTTCTGATGAGCGTGTAGTTTGCGCTCATATCTAGAATCCAATTGGGAGGTTGGCCCTGCAATCTAGAAATGAATGACAGTGTTCAGACACAATGGTGCAATTAAGAAATGAATGAGAATTCTGATAATGTTTGAAAATTCAACTTCTCATGAGGATGCATAGTTGCAACCATTCCTGAATTCTAATGATCATACCGTTATTCAGGATGCATCCAAATTCTCACCCTTGAATAAGAACTTTTTTTGACTGAAAATATTGGGTAGGGGGCCTACAACTTATTTGACTTGAACATATGATATAACATACATTGTTTTGATTTGTTTCATATGGGGTGGGGAGGAGAAAAATACCCCTCACAAATACACAAGTTGATAAATTATTATTATTCTTTCTTTCTTTTTTTAGAAAATTGATTTCAACTAAAATATTCACCTGGCAACTTTGACTATGATTTCACTCTCCACATGAATGTCTTTGAGGATTCCAGACAGCATGGCAAGTAAATCCACTTCCTCACACCCCTCTGGAAAATCCTCCCTCCCAGTGATCTCTGCCTGCAGTGCCATGCTGGTCAGCTGGGGGAGCAGGGCAGCCAGCAGAGGGAGGATGTTGTGAGACAGTGACAGCTGCGTCAGGGATGTCAGGAACTGTGGCAGTGCACAAAGCTGAAACAAGACCCTGAAGAGGGGCAAAAGTTATGTTTAGAGATCTACTTCTTCAACTAAAAGTGGTTTAGAGTGGTGGATTTTTCCTTGAGGAAAACAAAATTCAGGTTCTAAATGTTCTTATAACACAGGGGTTGCATCATGTCAAATGTTACAAGCAAATGTCACACTGCAATACTTTAAAAGTACTTCTTCATTTTGTGTCTGTAATTTTTTCGGGGGGGGGGGTGGGGGGGGGGGGGGTGGGGGGGGTAGTGCCGGAGCTAGTGCCATTCTGTTTGGCACTAAATTCATATTACCGGTACATAAATCCTGAATAAATGACTTCTTCAGCTGACAGAAAGACAAATCATGTGCCTTCTAAGAAAGCAATAGGAATTCCAAAATCTATAAATAAAAGAAAAAGAAAAAAAAAACATTCCATGGGATTTCAAAACAAGCTGTGATGATACCACTTCAAATTACCATCCCTGCCCTTAGCTATCCAAAACAGTCACATTTCTGGCAATTGATGAAGATTCACAGATCGGCAATTCTGAAACCTAGCATCTCTTACACAGATACACCCAACTGTAGATTGGCATAGCTTTTGTTTTGTCTTAAGTGGTCCATGGTATTAATTAAAAAAACAAAACAAAACAAAACAAAACAAAACAACACAAAACAAACTTTTAGAATGCACTAAAACATGCTATTAATATCATTCCAACTAAGGTCTTCTCAAAGATGTCAATACGCTTTCCCAAGTATGACTTACTTTCCTGGCAGCTGCTTGAGGTTTTGAGTCTGACACAGCACTGTCAGGCAACCCAGCATCTCTTGCATCATCCCAGATTTTACTTGCTATGTGGTGAAAGAGAAACAGAAATTCGTTATCTCATGATAAAAGTACATTTTGTATTTGCGAGAAAGTCACTCATCTCAGTTATTCTCTTGGTCCGGCTGGTGCAAACTACACAAAGGGAAGATGGCCTAATAGGGACAAGCATAGCAGGACTGCATATCATGAGTTGGTTTTTCATGCACTGAAAAGCAAGGACCAATAAGCAATGAATACCACAGAAATTTTCAATACAAGGATATGAAAGCCAATTAATTCCGGTGATCATGTGAAATATTCAGGTCACAGAAAGGGTTCTACTACAGTACTGTGTGTTAGAAATTTGGGGGTCAGAGTCAAGCACTTCTATGCACATGTCATTTTACGAAGTGCTTCAGTGTTAAGCGAAACCTTGGACTGCATGAGACACAATACACAAAGCAAGAGTGTGCATCCTCTTATGAAGAAACTTCAGAGATTCATTTAGACATGATCACACCAATGACTCATACTAAACAGGAGAACAACTTCAAAATTCTTGCACAGCATTGGAGTAAAAAGAAATATCACTGACTCTCACAGCCAACAATGTACCTGGACCATGGCTTCCACGAGTGGTTCTAGCAGCGAGTTCTTGAGGGAGGCGGACACTCCAAGCTGGCAGATGATCATGTACGTCGCTCCATTGTAATCAGGGTAGCTCTGCTTCAGGCCACGGAACAGGAATGGGATGAGGGTGGCTAGGAAGGACTCCCCCACCCTGGTGGGGGTGGCGATGGCCGAGACGACCGTGGTGGCATAGAAGGAGAAGACGGTGTGGAGGGGGGCATCCGAGGGCGGGGCATCCGTTTCCATGGCTGCCGATGTCTTCTTGTGGGCCTAATTCAATACGTTTGAGAATTTGGCAAGGCTCATTTGAAGATTTGTCAAAAAAAATATAAGAAATAAATTTGGCACCACCTGTGCTACATCATGCAATATGTATATACAGATGCCCAAAAGATCGCACTTGTTAGTGTGGCGCCTTGTTAGTATACACATTAGTCATGGTACAGGACCATGAATGGTAGCGATGCAGCTACTGGATGCAGCAACAACTGGACAAATACTTTACTTCCCCAAACGCTATAAATGGTGATTCAATAAAAAGAAATTTCTCTGGGAATATGATGTCATTCAAAGTCATTTTGAAATCAGGAACTCATCAACGTTGGGACATAGATCACACTTTAAGAACTATTTTATCTATCTAGTTTGCAGCATCTATTATACATACACATGTACTTTTTAAAGTCATGAAAAGCATGGGGACTATTGTGATTCTTGACAATGCATGTTTCACACTTGAACAATGTCAGTAATCTCCAAACAGTTATTCCAGGTCAATTAACTTTAATTCCCACACAATAAACTTTTCCATTATAGTTTGATATAAAACCCAAACCACAATCGATACTCACTTTGATAGCCAAGATGGGAAGCTCACAGACGAAATGGAGGAAGCTATGATCAGAGAGACAGTGAGTGACCAGTGTTTGTCTAGACAAACTGACTCCAGGTTTCTAGGGAAACAACAGAGTAACGCTACCATGAGGTTTCACATACTATTTTGTAGGTCCATAGCATTCAGCTACAGTCAAAAGCGATTTTTTTTTCCCCCATTCTTTTTAACCATACATCATCATACATCAGCATTGTTTTAATTATCTGTTACCATTTCTAGTTGTTGGATTACAAATCATAACATCATAATTCAATGAACACTGGGATCTCAAGCACAGACTTTAGCAAGAACATTGTGAACGTTTCCTCAAGTATAATAACATGTGAATGGGAATTGACTTATCTTTGGCGGTCATACATGATTAGCTAGTAGTTTTTGTTTGTTTGTTTGTTTTTTTCTGCTAGTGTTTCTTGCTCCCTAAATACATTAACACACATCACCTCACATCACATCAAATATGTTATTCAAAATGAGATCTGGCCTCTTGCGTTTCAAATGTCTACAAAACTTTATTCTAAAGGCTTGCAATAAGCAAAGGCAATGGTAATTCTTGCTGGACTATTGCTTCCTAATGTCAGTATTACTTTTCTAAAAAAAGTTTCAAAAACAAACAACAAAATACCTAATAATACTAATTACTATTCGTGACAATTCACTGGTACTGATGTCATATCTGATCAATATTTAGAAGAAAACAACTTGCACAAGTGAAGCTCAATGGTTTTGCCAGGAAAGCACCATGGTATTGTAACTATGTGTCCACGATGTCAGGACACTGTATGATTTAGGAAACAACTTGCCGTACTGTCACGTAAATGAAGGCAAGTAATTTAGAAACTAAAGAAGAAGCAACCACACGTAAACCCTCTCCTACCTGGATTGGTTGCATCCAGTGCCACTTGTGCTGGCTGTTGCGGAGGTTTAGAAGCTGGATGGCTCTGACGAACACCTTGGTCTCGTGGTACGGCAGCACACACATCATCAGCTCGTCTGCATTGTATTCGTGGATGCGGAACCTGTCAAGGATTGTGATATCAGGTACACAAGTTTCTCATATGAATATTCAAATGGCAGTGCATCAACCAATTCAATCATAGCAGCTGCATGTAAGTCATGTGAATGGAATGTAACTCTTGTTTAGCATGAAACCTCACTTAAATGAAGCTGTGATAAAATATAATACAGGCGCGGTGGAGCACCCCAATTATCTCCCAGAAATCCATCGGCAGCCGAGCCTCATTTGCATAAAGTAAACAACATGCACTCGCGTAGTTGAGAAAAAGTAAACAACTTCTCAAGCTAATAACAATTTAAGGAAACCTATTTTCGGATTAAAATTTAGTTAGTTTGAATTTGAAAACATGTCCGAATATGCACATATAACATATTAAAGGATTTGACAATGATAAAATGTGAAATTTTAGCGAAAACCTGGTGAGCAAAATTACCAAAAATATGCCTCGAAAATCATCCTATAATTCACGAAGTGTGATTGCGGAACCAAAGCGCCATTCGAACAAAGTACACCGAAATTTATTTATCTGCTTGCATTTTAAATTTCATACAGTAATATTCCCGGCCATGGTTGTGTCGGAAAAAAACAGAAGGCGATGTCAAAAATGACACGAACGCAAAGCGTACAGGTCGGTCCCATGTATATATAATCGCGTCACTGTAGCGCTGCATGTCACAGCACACACAACGCATTGCTGCATGCAACGTGCGCAGCAGCAGCACAGCAGTCACCACCGTGCGACACTCGGCAAAATTGACTGCGTCACATGCAAACCAACAATGAGCACGAAATCCGGAATCTCACGTACCACGCATGCCCAATATTACGGGAAGAGAAATGACGTCATTTTCAATTGTTTCGCTGACTACAATTTTCTATTCCAAACCCTGTAGAAACAAGTTGATTTCTCAAAAAGTACAGGTGGAACCAAGCGAAAACTTTCACCATATATGGATTGAGGCCTGATGAACTTATGTTGCCAATTTCGGACACATTGGAGCCCGGCCATAGTCCAGTTGGAAAAAAACAGAGAGCATGTTTTGCGAGAGGTGATTTCCAAAACGCTTTAATATCTCAAGTTCTAGTGCAGCAAATTTCATAATTTTTTCATCAAAAGGAAGGTTTTTAAAAACTTAGATAGTGTGGGAAGTTTGAGTTTACTAGCGGCACGCATAGCGGCACAAGGAGAAGGTAAAGATTTGACTTTTTCATGCACACAGTTTCGGGCAGCCGTGGATGCCCGTTGGAAATTCAAATAGAACGGGGCGATAATGAGATGCAAATTGGGGTGCTCCACCGTGCCTGAATACCCTTCAGGTAAATCATTTTTTGGGGGTAATGTGCAAGAGAAAATGTGTCTTCAGAGAGAAAGACAAAACAAAACACACTACAAAGATTATGCAAAGCAGCACAAAACTTGAACAATAGAATTCTCACAATAGCAAACAGTGTAATTCTAAGATTTCTATACCTGAGGTCAAGGATTAATTGTTCAATCATAATAAGTTTTGGACATCTCCTCTTTGATGACTTTCATTCAAGCCGAGGACTTGGGGGAGGGGGAACCGTCCTCCTTATCTTCACAAGAGCACTGCTCACCTGAATACCAGCCACTCAATGGCCTTCTGGGCTGGCTTCAGCAGGAAGTAGGGGGAAGCGACCAGCAGGAACCGCCTGATCTTCTTGTCCAGCTTGCTGTTGACATCTTTGGTCTGGACGGAGCGCTCCAGTGACTTGGAGGCCTCGTCAAACAGGAGCCCCTCAAAGTCATGGAACCTTGGATCAATGCTCTGCAATTCCTGCAGTCCATTCACACCTGCGAGTGCAAGGAGAAGATGCATGTACACCAACATTAATCCTAAAAATAACACAAACTATATGTATTCGCCTAAAAATGTCAGAAGCCTATAGAGTAATTATCTCTGTTTGTAACAGTGTGCCTATTTTTCCATAGGGGCAGTTCATTTATCAATAAAACAGCTAGTTACTCACAGGTGTTATAGAAAGTGAGAGTATTCTTGCACCTTTTCATCAATTTGGATCTGGGTCTGGATGTAGTATGGTACAGGACCTTGGGCACCAGTTGAGAGCTGGTACTTTATGCGAAGAAATGAATGAAACGGCCCCTGCCACAAATAAATTTGCTGTCCCAAAGAGGGATGATCACTCTAACTATGAGTTGCTTTAGAAAAATTACATATTAGGCATAGTTCCATTTTTTGTTTGGTTTTGATGATGTAAATTTTCACAAAGAAAAAAAAAACAACCAATGTGTGGACGGTTTTGTGGGCATTGATATGATAACAGTTTCAATGTGATCATTCACCTATGGCGTAGAAAGTCTCTTTGTCAATTCCTGCTGCCTCTGCTGGATCAAACAGTAATGAAACCCTCTGCTTCCTGTGAGAAAAGTCTGAAGCCCTTGCTTCTGGGACAGCCAGCCGCTGGAGCTGTTCTGCCAAAGATGACATGATGAATGCGGTTTCCTTTATGTACTTGCACTAACTGGGACCTGAAAATGGAAATGTACAAAGTGAAGAATAATGAGGGAAGGGGGCAAGAAAGAGAGCTGAGTCTGATACACCACTAATCAACGAAGAAGCTTCTGCAATGCATAAACACATAACTCGTAGGATGACAACTCAGTCTCAAAACTTTACTTACTAAAGTCTGTAAATTATCCAGATCTTAGTCTTAATAGACTAAATTTCCTTTTAATTATCGGCACCCACACAAAGGTTCAACATAGCTCCCATGCCAAGGTTCGACCATGCCCAAACTTGCAAAAGCATCCAAGTTTCTACATGCAGCAGGCTGTCGAATTCTGGACGGCATGCGTTAAATATCAATTGAGGGGGTAGGCTACACTTAACTGCGCGGTTCTGCGACCAGCCCGAACGCAAAGCGTTTGCTCCCACACAGTACAACTGTGTTAAGGAGCGCCCCAGGGTTAGCCTACACTGTACACAATATTGCATCTTGGTAGGCCCTACAATTCTAAACGTTACACGGCCATGGCATGGGCATGGTAACCGCACCAGCGACCCCAACCCGTACCGAGTAGGGGTTGCATGGCAGCCCTACGGCTATTGAAGAAACACCTGATATGGCTTAGCATTTTGGTGACCAGAGATCAAAATACAGGGTTTTTCACTGGAAATCATAGCCATACTGTTAGATAAGATACTTACAATCAGAGCCGCCGAAATCAATTTACAATACGATCTGTTTTACGAGCCCAGTGAAAGATTTTATCCGAGGTTTTAGTCCTTCCGCACTTCGTATCGTAGTACAACTTACACAGCGCATGTGCCAACAGCCTAGCCTTGTTGTTGATCAGGTATGGATAAAACGTAGCACGTGTGGAAAAAAAACAGGACAGCTTGCTGAGAACTGAAATGAATATTCATTCGCGCATGTGCAGATCATTTTATTTACGTGAAATGTTCAAGATGGCGATTCACATCTCGCAGAGATGGTCTCAAAGATGACGATTAATCTTGTATTCGGAGGTAATGGTGAGTGATACATATTTGCCTGGATCTATAATATTCAACAATATGGTATTACAACATGTGGCTTTTCGTTACGAATCCAAGCTTCAAGTTCAAGTGTCGTTTTGAACGATGAGTTGTTTACTGAATTGCAAGCATCGCAGTGCACTGGATTCCTCCATAAATTGCATAGTGGAGTATGGCATAGAAAACGTCCATATTTTTTTACAACTTGTCTTCGGGGTGCTGTTACTGGTTACACTACCTACAGCGCCCTGCGCCGGGGTTAGGGCATGGGAGCCAGAGCAACATCCCCGCAAGAAGAGTTTAGCAAGGACAAGGACAGGTAAAAAATTACTCTAAGTTGAAGCTTTTTTGGACAAGTAACTTGTTAAATAAATTATTCATAAATTTACAGAAAGCTAAATTTAACTATCATGCTTATGTTTAGACAAAGTAGGACCCTAGAATTTCTAGAACTCTAATTGTTACATGTTAATTAGAAACTATACTGATTGGTGATATGTAACATAGACTTTTAACTTTTGTTGCTACATGATAGCGGGTGTTAGGCCTGTTGGGTATAGAGTTTAGATCTATTTAGATCTAGGGCTCTACACTGTTATTCATATTGTTATTGTCAAGAGTGCAGACTAAACCTACAAAAACTTCCACATGTGGGACTAGGCAAAACAACATCGCCTTCAAGATCTAGATCCAAAATTGTTTTATAACAAATTGGTTTACTGAAGAAGTAGATGATCCACGTTATTACGGTAATCATTAAGAAATATGATTTATAAAACGTTGTTAAAGATATACCGTGTATCGTTCAGCAGGACATCAATTCTCGTAACCGTAGTCGACACGGTCGTGAAGTTCCACACAATCACAACACGTGCTTACGCCTCGGCGGCCGCGGACGCATGGGTATCGCATCGCACCGGCACCGCACGGTATACCGCATCGATCGCATGCACGATTAGTGAACAATCCTGAATGGATCGGTCCGTGTAGTCCGAGTCGTACGCATTGGCGTTTCTACTCTACTGGCGTTCTGGTTGAGATGCGCTGGCGTGTAGTAAGTTTTGTCAAGTAGGAAAGCGTGAAGAGCAGAGAGTCCTGTGCTGTGCTGTGTTGAGCTGAGCTGTAGAAAGCTAGAATCTGTCTCCAAGATGGACGACGATCTTGAAGAAATGCGAGCTCTTAGAGGTAATTTTATTATGGTAGTCTTTTTTATTTTACTTTGCTGTCGCCGCCGCGTCGCTCGTGATCACTTGATATAATGATAATGATTAATCTTGTTGTTAATGCCGGTAATGTTAGGGTGTCGGATCGTGCCCTCCCTACCTTCGGACCATTGCGCGCCCTATCTCACAACACGCAACTCCCATAGGACGCCGTGCAAACGCGAAGTGCGCCGATTTTGGCAAGCGATTTTGAGCCGGATTTCGCCTTTATTGAGTTTTCCACAGTCGATGCCGACCTCAAATCCTAACAAATTTGGTATCATATGAAAGAAGGAGTTTGTCTCCATCATGTATTAGAGCGCTGGTACATGAATCCGCCAATAAATAGGTGTAAATGTCGTTAGAAACACGTTTATCCCCATATCTCAGCATCTGCTTCGGTACTTGCACCAGCGTGTAGCATGTAAGTAGTTTAGGATATGCTGAATCCGACGGTGTGGTTAGTTTTTCGCTAGCTCCACGTCTTCGACTGTGGATTTTGTCTTGAAAGCACCCCTTGCAATAATTTTTCGGCTGCAGCGAACGTTCGAGGCGGGGCTTCGTATGCAAGGATCCATGGTAACATTCGCGTATTTGGGGTCATGCATATTTAAATTCAACACGCAACGCAGCCACATGGCGTTCGCGGCGCGAAGCTGGATTGCGTGTGCATGATGTGTGTATGTAGGAAGCCTGTGTGTGTGTGTGTGTGTGTGTGTACGTGTGTGTGTGTACCATACGTATACATACGACTGCGTCTGTAGTGCTACTCCTCGCTGTCGCTGCACAGCCAGGCCAGGCAGCGCAGCGGCAGGAACATGCCAGCTACGCAATGGCAGGGCACGCGCTGTCGTGATCGCGACAGCTAGCTTGTGTTGCTACAGCGCTATACCCCGGTCGACAGCATGATCGTGCAACACTGATTCCACAGCTTACAAATGGACAATGCTAAATGTCACGTACCTTCGTGTAGACTCAATACATACAACCACAGTCACAAACAAAACACTATTGACAACATTGACTCTGGCTTTTCTCAGATAGCCGATGTGGCAGTTATCGCAAACAAATAAGTTGTATGCATACGTAGAGCCACAGATCGATCGTAAATGAGCAGTATTCCTTCCCAGGCCTACGCGTGGAAGACACGATTGAACAGGAAACTGTGAGTACGATCGAGTAGACCTATTACGAGTTTTTTTTTCAAAAGATTACTATAGCCTGTAGGCTCTTTAATGCTTTTATGGATGGTGGTAATTTGGCATCATTTTCATGCAAGAAGCTGCTGGACGACATACTTCCTGTGCAGCGCTGGCATCACCTACATGATCACGGTGCGTGCGCTGCGTGGCGGCGATCCGCGAGCTGCTAATGTACTGATCACTGCCGCGCGATGGCAAGGCTAGCTAGCTGCCCGAGGTAGCAATGCGCGCGCTGTGAAAAAGGCATGGGAACGGTCGGCTAACTGGCGCATATATTCTCGTACGCCGACAAGAGCATGCTTTCGCGCTAGCTTTATCGCGATGATTGGGGGTTGTGTGGGTCTGTAATGTAAACAACTGCGCTGTGTGGCACGGTAAGGGTAGTAGCGAGCACATACAAATGTGTACACACACACACACACACACACACACACATACATGCACAAACACCACATGCGGTGTGACGACATTGTGGGGGAGTGGCTTCAGCGCTTGTTACGCGTATTTTCTAACCGCTGTACGCTCATTATCCGATTGCTTGAGATCCACACGCGAATGCAACTTTCCGGCGTAATGATTTGGACACATTTTGGAGCGTTCTCGGAGAAAAGTGGGGTAATATTGCTGTGATTTGAAAGTTAAATTTCTCGAGATAGAAACATCGTTTCGCCATGAAATTTGAAATGTGTCTTAATGATGCAATCCTCTTTCATATAAAATAGTTCACAATTCGTTTTTCAGAGAATTTCAAAAGTTACAAAAATGCTTCAGACACCCTAGTAATGTTATTGTCTTGAAGCAGCAACCTTTTAGGCCTAACCTGTCAAGTGTTAACACTCTTGTTTTTTTTCCTTTCAGGTTTCATTCGCAGTTTATTTCATGATTCCATTAAGCAGTGCAACAAGCAGTGCAGTGTAACATTACTAACAAGCAGTGCCAGTGTGACAGCAATAAATTAATGTCGAGCAAACTCCAATCACTGCCAATGCAATATGGCCACAACAAAGCACAAGTTCTACTGCACAGGAACGCGGGGCACAGCTCAGACAGTCCTTGACCAGTTGACCGAAAGATCGATCTGTATCTGGTTGTCAGGGATATGTTACTCGGGAGACAATGTCTGGCTTCACCATGTTTGCGGAGGAGAGCTGTAAATGTCAAAAATGATTTTTTTTTTTTTTTTTTTTTAAAAGCTCCTCCAGACGGACAGATTTTTCTGTCTAATTAAGATGGTGCAAGATGCTGACAAGTGACGATGCACCATCATCAACCAGACATTCCTGATCCCGGTAGCAAAATCACCTGCGGCAATTCTATATAAATTTACCTTTGTTTGGCTTTTGCACAGACTCTTGTCTATCAGGCTCAGAGATTCTTCTTTCCAGAGGCTGTCAATAGTAGACTCTATATCAGGTTTGAAACACCCTACAGCTAGCTGTCAGAAGAAATAGTCACCACCTCCTCTGCAAACCTCTCCAAGCAGGAGGTGCAGAGCATCCTGCTTCGATTAATAGAGGAGCATTGTTTCTAGCCGCACATGATGTAGAATTTAGAAATGTTTTGGAAAGTTACTGTATATAATATACCACACCAGACCTGCCAAATAGTATGACTGTACACTGTAATTGTGGACTGTACTTTCCAAGCAGAAGAAGGAGGAGAAGAAGAAAGACAATTGGGCTAAAACAGTGGCGAGATGGCCAAAACCACAACTTAGTGGGTCTTAATGCAATAGGCTCATATGTTTTTACGTGCTGACTGGTATTCATGGTATCTTGTACTGAGATCAAGTAGAAGTAAATCAGACAAAAAAGTAAAACTGTAGGTTTATATAATATATTACAATTGTGTTGTTGAACCTTTCTTTACATCAACGTTGTTTTAGCTTTTAAGTTAAGAAGGATCAAGTATCATTCAATGGAGCGACTGGAGGTCTCAACATAAGGATTGGCTATGAGTAATTTTACAATACTTCATAGATTATCATTGAGTGTATAAAAATGGTAAAGAGCTTGGAAGGAGACAAAGCGCAGACATACAATATGTGTATCTACATCATGTCCGTTTTTGCCCACCCTACCATTTACCAGAATGCAGCAACAGTTTGGCAATTACAGCTGTATTCTTGTATTGGCATCAAGTGGGCAATGCACTGTGCTCCAGAATGTCATGAAATAGTCTTTGTAGTTGCATTGTCATATAATTTGTCTTTGTTTTTGTCTTCTTCTTCTTCTTTTTCTTCTTCTGTTCTTTCAATGTGGTATTCAGTTTTTTGCATGCTGTTATTAATGCATCTTAATTTTATATATGTTACAGAATTACATGTATCCAAGTTTCTTTTGAACCCAGTTTACATACTAGAGGGCAGCTTGTGTAAAAAAAAAAAAAAATTAAAAAAATAGCAAAGTATGTACCATAACCATAGTAACAGGGAATTCTTTATTATCTTATGTATGCAGCTGCACGTCTTGAACGAGAAAAGAAGGCATCAATGAGCCAGTCTGTCAGCAAGCAGAACATCAGTTCCACATCAAATACCAAACCACAAGAAGACCCTCCTGAAATGGACATGGCACAAGTGATGGGGTTTTCTGGCTTTGGTATGAAAAAAAAAAAATAGGTTTAAAAAAAAAGAAAAGAAATAGAAAGCAATTAGTGATGTCATGATGAGTGATGTTGGTGTTGTTTTAGCAAAGTAATACTTGTCAAACAAACTGTAGCAAGAAATGTATAAAACTTTTTACTTCATGTAATTGTTTAAAAAGAAAATAAATTGTGTTCACATTTTCATTGTATGTAATAAGTGAAATAAAGGAAAGCATTTTCTGCATCATATGATGGTTTGTGATTGCAACTTTTTAATACCTCTTTTGCTATTTCATATTGGTTTTCTTCATTCTCTTCACAGTATTGTAACTGAATTTGACTCGCATCACACATGCATGCACTCAAGTTTACATGTATGATGTTAAAACTGTTCCATCCTCTCTGTCTCTTTCTGTCTCCCTTTGCATTGTTATCTCTCTTTTTCATTTCTCTTTTCCATGACTAACTTTCAAATGTAAGAAGAGCATCAAACAACAGTAGCTCAGTAGCTATAAGATATAATGAAGGACACAAAGTGAAATAAAAACATAAACCAGTTTATGAGCGCAGAAAATTGTCATAATCCAAGTTCCAGAGCTTTTTCAGCTTACGATGGCACGACAAATATTCATGACATGCAGATAGAAATGAGAAATCTAAACATGTGCTTTTCCTGTCTTTAGGAGCATTTGGAACTCAATTTGTAATCTCAAGGTCAACCTGTCTATGCAAGATTTGATAGATTTCATGTGTCTGTTGTTTTTGATGGATGCTGTCTAGGCAAGAAAGCAGCCAAGACTTTTGACTTCAACAAGATGTTTGAACAGACGAGAAGAACTGCCCAGGAGATGTCAAAGAAGAAATCATCAAGAGACAGCGATGACGACGAGGACGATGATCAGATCCACCGACAGCAACCCTCGTCATCAACGAAGAAGTCCAACAAGAACACATCAGATGATGATGACGATGATGACGACATGATTGGTAAGATTTGTGCAAAGGTGTGCTATTTCATTTTTTGACAATAGAAGGCAGAATCAGGATAATATGCAGATGTTTAAATCCTCATGAAAATGAGATACTGTGTATATACTGTTATCTCCAGTATGGTCCTCAAGAATGTGATCATTTGGCTTATGTTGTTAAGTAATCAATTGAAGCTCAGTACAGAGTACCTGAAGTTTATATTCTTGTATAGATTGAACTTGATCCATATCGTGAAGTTTATTTTCCCATTTTGGATATCACAGATATGTACAAGTTTCTTTTGTTATTATGTATACTATGACAGGCCCTCCACTGCCGCCTGGCTTTGGCAAGCCTCCTACCTCCAAGAAACCCTCTGCTAATGTTGATAGTGAGGATGATGATGACGATGAAGATGATGATGATGATGATGAAGAAGATGAGGATGAACTGGTAAGAATGTATCCAGTATACATGTCAGGTGTTACAAATTCATTGAAACAATTTCTGGTATAGCATCAGTGCATATTATGTCTTTTACAGTGCAATCTTCATTGTATATAAACAGGGCTGCACACTAACCCATTTTTTCTACTGGTCCAACCGGTCTGTTGGACCAGTATATGCCCAGTTTTTATGCCTCCGCCACGAAGTGGTGCCGGAGGCATTATGTTTTCGGGTTGTCCGTCCGTCCGTCCGTCCGTCCGTCCTTCCGTCCGTCCGTAATGAATTTTGTGGACAAGGTAACTATCAAAACCCGTTGAGGTATCCTAATGAAACTTGGCATGTATGTGTATTAGGGGGTGAAGTTGTGCCTATCAACTTTTGGGTGCACATGCTCAAGGTCAAAGTTCAAAAGGTCAAGTTCAAATACATAAAATTTCACTATTTCCACCATATCTATTGAATGCCTGAAGATATTTTCTTGAAACTTAGTGTATACATGTATTACCCAATTAAGATTCTCTGGTGAAAGTTTGGGTCATGAGGTCAAAGGTCAAAGGTCAAAAGGTCAGGGTCAAATACATAAAATTTCACTATTTCCACCATATCTATTGAATGCCTGAAGATATTTTCTTGAAACTTAGTGTATACATGTATTACCCAATTAAGATTCTCTGGTGAAAGTTTGGGTCATGAGGTCAAAGGTCAAAAGGTCAAGTAAAAATATTAAAACTTTTTTTGTTCTCCATACCTTGGAAAATTGTTCAAGGTATCTTCATGGAACATAGTATATACATATACTGACTGGAAGTGATTATCTAGAGAATGTAGGGTTCATGGGGTCAAAGGTCAGGGGTCAAAGGTCAAGTGCAACACTTCAAAATTTTACTATTTCCCTCCTATCATGCAATGCCAGCAGGGTTATTTTTTTTTTTTACACTTGGTGTATGCATACATGTGTAACCTAATAGAAATTCTCTGGAAAGTTTTTTTTTTTTTCTTTTTTTTTTTTTGCCTCAAAGGTCAAAAGGTCAAAGATCAAGTGAAAGTGCTGAACTAACTTTTTCCTCCATATCTCGGAAGTGGCTCAAGTTATCTTGAAACTTAGTACATATTATGCATGTTCTACCTGAAAGTGATTATCTTATGAATTTTAGGGTCAAGGGCCAGATGAAAATGGTAACAATTTACTATTCAATTCAGAAATTGCACTTTTTCTCCACACCTGTACCTTGAAAATTACTCAATGCCTAAATGTATGAATGGGTCAAAGTCGGGTTAAAGTCCTTAAATCCTTAGATACATGCTCTCCTATTCATCCAATTAAACCTAGGTCAAGGAAGGTGAACATTCAACACATTTGTGACAAACATGTCATTTCAATATTTAGCCAATTTTGTGAAAATGTAATCACACATTGTCCACATGTACTATATAGACCTATTGGGAAAATCATGCATTATGGCGGAGGCATACCAGTCGCCAAAGCGACATTTCTGGTTCCATCTTTTACTGGTCCATTTCTGAAAAAAAGTTACTGGTCCGACAGTGATTTTTATTGGTCAGGGACCGTCGGACCAATGCTAGTGTGCAGCATTGATATAAAGGTATTTCTTGTTATATGTGTCAGGCAATTTGAAAACACTAGATTGTAATACAATTTGAGAACACTCCTGGACCCATTTCATCATAAAGGATTTTACAGTCATTACGAGTTGAAATTATTGCACTTACTGCTGCAGTATGCATTCATCACCTTTAGTGGTTTGTTTCCTGGTTGTAACTGTACGTTTGTAGCCTGTATTAATTGAAAACCTCTTTATGAAACTGGCCATAGATGTAAACAGGTATTAGAATGTTTTTTTTTTTATTTCTCTCTGCCAAAGAACTAGATAATAATGGAGGAAATCTACTATTGTTTGGATATTGAAATACTCTTTCTTGAAACAAGTTTATAATATAGGGTTCAACATTATCTTTTTGTCTGCTTGCCCAGTCGGGCCATTAAATTCTATAAATCTGAAATTATGGGGTCCCCCAAAAAGATAAGAAGTGGCCCAAAATAAAAGCAAAAACGACAATCCATTTTGAATCTTAGTTGCTGATTGGGCCACCAAAACTTAGATTTAGTGCCCAGACATCAATTTTTAGTGGGCCTGGGTCACCAGGCCATTGCTAATATTAAATCCTGTTTAATATGTTTAGATTTGAAAAATGTATGTTGAAGAATATGTCATTATTTTTTTAATGCCAATCAATCTCCTTTTGTCTGTATTGCAGCCTCCAGAAAAGAAGATCCCAGCAACACATGAAATAGTTTTGAATCACGGCCATAAGTCTGTAAGTATTCCCAGCTTTGTAACCATAATTATGTTACGTCACTGTGCATTATAGTCAAATGACTCAATACAATACTGAAAGCAATTCAGAGCAAGAAGCTTTATTGTGCTATTTGCTTATTTGCTTATTTGTCTTTTATGAATTTTGCAGACTGCTTGTCCACCCTTCCTTAATATAATACGTAAACTGTGTCTTGTGTTCATGATAATTTAATTTAGCCCACATTTGTAAACCTGCAGCAATTGGTCTCATAGTTAGCATGGAGTTTGGGTATGATTGCAGTAACACCTGTGCAAAATTTCGTTCCAATTAGTCCATTACTTTCATAAAAATAAATGAAAATGCACCGTAATCCGTGTGCATGCGTATAACGCTCGCTAGCTCCGGTCCACGTACGTGTATACATGTACAATGTACGTAGCTATAGCCCGCGCTCGTAATTCGATTTTGGGTCGGGTTGACCCGGTTTGAAAATTGATTTTAAAACGATGATTTTCTCTCTTTTATCGAATGGTATAGACAAAGTGCGACAGGTGAGGTATGTTACTGTTATAACTTGTACTTGAAGTCATATTGGACCTGTTTTATGCAGTTTTGATTTTCGTGGGTTTGCAAATGTGGGCTAGTACCTTTAAGAGGGTTTTTTTTTTTAATTGATTGATATTTTCATGGTGGATGCATAAGAATTTATGAATTATTATGCATCACACTGTTTGTGTATGAGGTCAAATGACAGATGGCGTTTATTGTCACAGATTTGGAGTAATGTCCCAAAATACCACTTGTGAGGTTAAAATATGTTTGGTGGTTTTCCAGTGCTTACATGATTCTGCTCCTAAACATTCATCACATATGTTCCACTCTCCCCACCATTCATATTATGAATTGTGCTCTTCCATGGATAACACTGTGCTCCAGGCACCACACTTGTAGGAGTGAAGACTGGTGAACATAGTATCTCATTTGTAGATGCACTTTATGGAATACATTGCCAAGGGACCTTGCTCATCACCCCAAGTGTCTCTTCTCAAAAAGAATCTGTAAAAATTGTACATTTGTACCGTTTTGCATTATGTGAATCACAAATCATCTGTAATGGCCTCATCAGAGCCAAAGTCAAAGTCTAACATTATGCATATAAGCCACGGGGTGTCGAAACGTAAGAGAACTCGTTTGTAATGAGCTTTGAGACATGTTCCATCATCTGAACACAACCTTGAAATACTTTTTCCAAAATGTGCTTCTCAAATGATGATTTACCAGTGTTTGACCACGCCAACACTCTGGACACATTATAAAAGAATTATCTTTAAAAAAAATTTCTTCCAAGAGATTTCTATTTGTCAGTCTGGAATATTTCTATCTTCTAAAGGGCATACACGTATATTTGCTAACTTTTCATCCTGGTCTCTTTGTGCTCACTAGGTATCCGCTGTAGCTCTGGATCCATCTGGTTCGAGGCTGGTGACCGGAGGCTATGACTTTGATGTCCGCTTTTGGGACTTTGCCGCCATGGATGCATCCCTCAACTCCTTCAGGTCATTCCAGCCATTCGAAAGGTATTTTGGTGCAACACAGTGTTAACATTAAGTCAGCACATGCACATGTAGCTGGTTTGAGTGTTTACTTCCCTGTGGCTGCATGCAGTTGAGATAATTTTGTTGAGGTATGTCCACATTCAGAATGAAACATATCCTAGTGAAGAATGTATATGGCATTATCATACTAAACAAGCAGCATCAGATGAGTGAAAATTGTGAAAAAAAAAATTGCAAAGAAATTATCAAAAGGACCATTGTGATGATAGTGTTGGTAAATGGTCTCTGATAGTATCATGATTTCACCTGGAAAAAAAAAAAAGCTTTTGCATATGGAATTAATTATGATTATTATGCACTCTATAATTAAAAATATTACTATTATTATCATGTCATACGGTCACAGTATACCTATCTCATTTCTTCTCTCCCCCTCTATCCTTTCAATGATTCTTGTGCACTCATCAAATCTCACTCTGAACAGCCATCAGATCAGAAGTCTTCAGTACAGCATCACTGGTGACAGCATCCTCATGGCTGCAGCCAAGCCGCAGGTCAAGGTCGTTGACCGGGATGGCTTTGAGGTCATGGAGACCGTGAGGGGTGACCAGTACATTGTAGACATGAGCAATACAAAGGTGAGAGGAAGGAGGAAGAAGATGTGGAAAATTCAGTGATGATGATGATGATGGTGATGATGATTATGATGATAATGATGATATTTATGATGAAACTGATGATGATAATGATTGGTGATGATGATGATGATTTTGATAATGATGGTGATTGTGATGATGGTGGTGATGGTGATGATGATAGTGATGATGGTAATGCCATTGAAGTGATTGTGATGGCAGTTTTGAATGTTATGTTAATGGGCAAGGACTTGTTTGATAATGACTTTAACTGAGAGACTGACTAATCAATACCACATTATAAATGCTTTGAATATTTCTGACATGTTAGATGTATACCAATGAGCACATTATATGACTTACTGTACCTATCAATATGACTGGGACTAAACATTTACAACTTTGACAGATCATAGAATTGCAAGAAACAGATTGCAAACTGATTTTACCAGTCATTACTTTTTAAACATTTATCTCCCCACGAGAAAAATTAAAAGCTGTTTCCATTTGGGAACAAATAATTTCAGTGTCTGAAGCAAATTTTATCTTTGGTTTGCTTTGTTGTTATTTTGTTTTGCAGGGTCATGTATCCATGGTAAATGGAGCTTGTTGGAATCCTAAAGTTAAAGAGGAATTCATCACATGTGCAAATGATAGGTAAGCAGTAGGGTTTATTTTATGTTGCTTTAAATTTCAGTCCCCATAACCCATCAGTTGTGAGAAAATGTACGGTATGTATTTGAATAAATTCGGAGTAAGTTTTAGTGAGGTTGCAACAGAAAACACACCAAGATATATTAAATCAGTCCATGCCCCACTGTGTTTCAGTAAGCTAGTGACATTTGTGGCTTGCAAGCAGCGCTACTAGTGTTCAACTCAAGTTTTGTAAGAAAAATCCACACTAATCTTCAAGTACACATGTGTTATATGTCAGCGTCTCTGTAAATTTGCTCATGATCTGATGATTATGTCTACTTTTTACATGTCATTTGTTTTGAATATTTTTATTTACCTTTGAATGTTTTTGTTGTTTTTTCAGGATAATTAAATAAGGAATGAGGAAATATACAACTGAACTGAAGTCAGAGTAGTGTAAGGCAATGCTACATACAAGCTTGTATATATAAATGAAATCTCTGATGATTGCATAGATGTTACACTATGTGATCCTCACTGCCCATTCAACAGATCTAGGTAACTTTCTATCAAACTTTACCTGGGACAATCTGCCATTCCTGTAGGCAAGGCTTGTTGTTGTGTATACCAGATACTCTTGGCTTAAAGATAATATAAAGTTTTGGTATTACCTCAAAAGTTTCCCTGAATTTCCTTGTCTTAGTTTGTGTTTCAGGTTAAAGTACCTTTCATATAACTAACACTGTGAGACTTACTCGCCCCAAAGTGCTCTCATGTCTTAGTAATCATGCAATAATGGTTTCGTACCAGAGCCGCCGCCATACGGCGGCGGCGAGGTAATACACGTATTGTGCGAATATCACTGCGACCAGCAGCGTGCAGCCCCATATGCATACTGTGTAGCTAACTGCGACCATCAGCCCCATACGCATAGCTAAATGGGGCTTCGCATTGTAGCATACAGGATCATGACAGATTTAGTATCGCAGGTAAAAATCAACTTAAAATCCAAAAATTTCTTCAATTTAAAGACTTACCAGTTAAGTTGAAGTAACAGGCTTTGGGCAACGTTTGGTTTTGCCAATAGTCCCTTTCTGTTCGAATTGATGACTGAATGTGACTCGGTCGAGAGGACCTTGGGAGAGCTACGTACACTGAATTGACGGCCAGCGCATGCGCACACAAACATCTTATCCGTTCATGGATTTGAAATTTGTTCGCATGTGATGTGTGCGTATGCGCTGGCCGTAGTAATCAGTGTATGTAGCTCTCCCACGGTCCTCTCGACAGAGTCACATTCAGTCATCAATTCGAACAGAAAGGGACTATTGGCAGAACTAAACGTTGCCCGAAGCCTGTTTTCAAGACTTCAACTTAATTGGTAAGTCTTCAAATTGAAGAATTTTGTGGATTTTAAGTTGATATTTGCCCGAGATACTAAATCTGTCATGATCCTGGATGCTACAATGCGAAGCCCCATTACGCTATGCGTATGGGGCTGCTGGTCGCTATGCGTATGGGGCTGCTGGTCGCGGTTAATTGCATGATTACTAAGAAATGAGAGCACTTTGGGGCGAGTAAGTCTCACAGTGTTAGTTATATGATAGATACTTTGACCTGAAACACGGAAATTCAGGGAAACTTTTGACGTACCAAAACTTTTTATCATCTTTAATACATATCATCACTTTCTCTGTACACACATGTGTTGGGGCAGCACTGTTCGAGTGTGGGACCTGAACAAGCCCTGGAAGCAGTTGCAGGTCATCAAGTTCAAAGGTCAAGGCGGCAAGAGGACCAACCCGATGTGCTGTGCATTCAGCCGAGATGCCAAACTCATAGCAGCGGCCTGCCAGGATGGGAGTCTGCAGCTGTGGGATGTGAAGAGACCATTGGTGAGTGATCTTTTCCTCTTCTTCTTTTTTGCTTCTTCCTTTTCTGCCTTGTTCACTCTTCTCCCATCACTGGTAAAAGATACTTTTATAAACCAAGCAAATTCTTTCCTCTTTCTTCTGACTTTCTAAAACTGGCAGTGATGTTTGGTAGAAATAATGCATTTGTGGGATGCTTATTATGCCTGTGAACAAACCCTTTCTAGCATTAATGTTTTTCATTTAACAGCACATGATATAGAGATAGCTCAAGAGGTACAGTGTATGATAAGCACTTGTATAAAGTCTTCTTCATCCTCATTTTCTTTTCATCCTTTCAGATTCTTGACAGGCAAAACTGCAGCATTTTTGTCTGTCCGTGTTACATACATTCCCCACTAAGTGTAGAAATGGAATAAAACACAATGTTCAAGAGAATTTTAGAGCTGTTATTATCTTTTCTAATCAATATTGGGCCATTCAGTTGAAAAACAACAAAGTTTCAGTGAGCGTTCATTATTTGACCATCATATGTTTAGTAGGTAGGTGTCTGTCTAGCGTTACGCACGTTGCCCCCAAATTTTTCATATTGGCAAAAAATCAAATAGATTACTTCTTTGAAGCAATTTTGGGGCAAAGTTTTCTCTCATTAAAGTGTTCTAAAAGATCATATTTTTTGGGGTAATGCAAATTGGAAACAGAAAATAAAGTGACATCCATGAAATATGCCCTGAAAGGTGCTCTGCATGAGACAAAAATCAACTCTGAGATGTCTGCAGTTTCATCACTTGGCCAGTCTTTTGTGCTAGACCAGTAAAATATTGATGGTTGTTTAAGACCAAGGACAATCCCATGCTGATTCCCCTGGCCATTTCTCTCATATATTGTTGACCTTCGACAGGTTATTGCACTATTTGTCTGAGTGAATCTCTGTCTCCTCATCAGGTGAGACCAACATACCATCAGAAGACAGCTCATGGCGTCGGCACGGATACTTCCTGCATCTCTTTCTCATATGACAACCAGATCTTTGTCACAAGAGGGGGTAAGGCTGATCAGGTTATATGTGACCCGCTACAACAAAATGATCCTAAAGTCGGGCGAGGTCGATTATTTGAAAATTGCATGATATAACCCCCTAATCTTTCTGCTTTAAATTGATATATAACACATTTTATAAAAATAATCGGCTGCGGAGATATCGATGTTTAAACGAGAGCATGTCGAGACGTCTGGAAAAGCACTGTTTCGAGAAAAGCGCCCTAAAAGTCTTCCTTTCGACTCAATCACGATCAAGGGACACGCAAGTCAGTTTTCACCTCTGGACAATAGAAGGTAAGCCCTAGCAACCCCCGAAGAGTTCATTCAAGCACATCAGCGTCGGCGGTCTCCTCATCAACCAATCAGTGACCAGGATGTGAGAAGCGGCTGAGCATAGCGCACCCCGCCCGCACGTGCACCAGTCGACTGGGCAGTGTGCGAGCTTCACGCTTCGGTTAGCAGCAAGCAGCAAACTGACCAATGAGATCACTCTGGTCGTTGTTAGGGGCGGAACCTATCTGTGGCGCTCAATCCAAATTTTCAAACCAGTTTCTGCTTCGTTGAAATGCCAAAAAACATGGCTCAGAAAAACGCTATGTTTTTATCTTTCCTTTGATCATTTTGCTTCAAAATTTTGACGCAAGATAGAAGACATGTTAGACTCCAATAATATATCAAAATCAGAAAATCGTAAGTTTTGACAAATTCTACTGCTCTGACTTCAAACTCGATTTTCACGGCTTCGACAGTGCGCGACTTTAGGACCTTTTTGTTGTAGCGGGTCACATATGACATGTCATCTCCCTCTCTCATTCTCACTCTTTATTCATCTACAATGCGTATCTATCTATTCATTCATTCATCTTGCTGTCTTTATTTCTTTCAATGTTTTCAGGTCTTTAGCTTTATACCATATATCTACAATCTCCCTCTCTGTCACACACACATAGTTCAACTAGAATGAATACTTAGATGTTTGCTTACTTTTCATTACAATACAAAGGTGGAATTTTTGTCTTTTGGAGACTAATTCAACAAAAAACAACAACAAATATACCGATGTATGATTTTGAATAGTTGATCCACAAGAGGAAATGGTTATGATGTGTTCTGCATGGCTGTGAACTGGGCCTTTTGTCAGTTGCTAGTTTCTGCGGTGTCAAATTCAAGGCGTCATGGTCCAAAAAGAAACCAATGAAGGACTTGACCCCATACCCTTTATCGAATATACACCAAAAGAAGATTGAGATATTAAACTGGAATTGCTTTTGGGACAATGGAGAAGAGAATGCAGGGGATGCTATCTGTTTAGACCTCAATAACTGCGTAGGCATTAAGCTGATGTTTCCACAACATTTCTATATTATTGAAGATAATGCTGTAACTCTCATTTTGTAATTATTTATGCTCACAAAGGGAAGATTTCACTATTAAATGCTATATAGCTGCATTGCCTGGGCTTGATGTTGCACAGCCCTGCTGTGAACTGGCACATGCAAATTGATGGCAATTGAAAACTTCTACCCATTAAAGGACAAGTTCACCTTCATAAACACAAAGGTTGAGAGAATGCAGCAATATTAATAGAACACATCAGTGAAAGTTTGAGGAAAATTGGACAATCGATGCAAAAGTTATGAATGTTTAAAATTTTTGTGTTGAAACCGCTGGATGAGGAGACTACTAAGGCTCATGATGTCATATGAGTACAACAGTATAAAGAAAATGTAAAGAAAATTCAACATATTTTCACTTTTTTTCGCATACTAAAAGAGCACTTGACTTGCCTCTTTCTAAAGAAAATGGGAATAATATTACCCATAACATAGGTCAGTAACGAGTCAAGGGAATGTGTACTTTTTTCAAAAGATGAAATTTTGTGAAATTCTCTTTATATTTTCCTTATATTGTTGTACGCATGTGACATCATACACTGCACTAGTCTTCTCATCCAGCAGTGACTGCACAAAAACTTCATAAATTCATAGCTTTTGAACGGATTGTCCGATTTTCCTCAAACTTTGAATGATGTGTTCTACTAATATTGCTACATTCTCTCAATCCTTATGTTAATGAAGGTGAACTTGTCCTTTAATCACTCCTCCCCTTGCATCTCCGTAATGTGCCACTGAACAGGAGATGACACGCTGAAGTCATGGGACATTCGAAACTTCAAGAGACCGGTCAATGTTGCAACAGGACTGGACAACTTCTATCCTGTGTAAGTATCTGAAGAAGATTTGTTCTGTGGTACGAAAGCTCCCAAGCAGCATCAGTGTGTGTTGTTGTATAGTATGCACTGATAGATATGAATTTACTTGTCCGAAAGATAAGTACCATTTAGTGTGTCATTAGTTTCTTCCTCTGTGTTTAGAGGTAAACATCCTGGCAACCTTTAGAATATGTTGTAGTGAGGATTTTGTGTGTTGACTCATGTGTGATTCAGCATTTGTATAGTGACTCCTTTCCTGGATTCATTCTTGATTTGCAAGGCCCTATGGTCTTTCTTAAAGGCTTGCTGCAGATATGGGTCCCAAATTTACAGCTAAGACTGCTGTAAAAGCAGAAATTTTTGCTGAAGTAATTTCTTGAGCTCGGTCAGGTAAGGTAATTTCGTGGAATAAAAAATATAGAATAAAATTACATATTAGAAGCAAAAAAGTTTTGCGCTTTTATTTTTGCATTAGTTTCATGTCCCATGAAATGCTTGAAAATTTTCCACTCTTGTGGTATAAGATAGTTGAAAGACTGCTGGTGTTAAAAGAACTGATTCTTTTCTTCCAATGTTTCTTGTCTGCCTACTTTTGAAGTTGTTCTTGTCTACTTTCCAGTTATATGTGATTGTAAGAGTGCTTCTTCTTGAATTCAATTTCCGCAGCTCTGACTGCTGCTTCAGTCCCGATGACAAGCTGGTGGTGACTGGTTTGTCTGTCAGAAAGGAACAGCAGGGAAGGCTCATCTTCTTTGAGAGGGAAACTTTTAGGAGAGTCACCGAGCTGGAATGTGGAGAATCAGTGAGTGAAACATGAAATGCATGTCAGATTTGGGTTGAATATGATTTTAACGCGTTGAGGACAAGTCCTGAGTATACTCGAGGCAGGGGTCTATGGGAAGTGTGTGTTGTAGCAAAATCAGTCCGTCCTCAACAGATTAAATGTTTTCCAAATAGTTGCATGTGATTTAATCAATGTTGATGTATGAAAGATGTCAGAGGCAATGGTGTCAAATATGATTTGTCATAATTACTTTGACTTCATGTTAATCTATTTTGACCACGTTACATTGAGCTACAGTCTTAGTAAAGGATTTCGCCATCCTGCAATCTTTATATGGTTTGTTGTTTCTTTATGGAACAATTGCAATAGCTTTATACCATAATAACAACACCTATGGATGTTCAACATCCATAGATGTTGCTATTACGGTATGAAGCTATTGCAATGATCTTTGTTCCTTCTATATTCATTGTGCCGTAGTGTAGTTTTGCAAGGAGTATATTGCAAGGACTGAATAGAAAACACAGAAACATCTGTATGTTTGTGCGCTGTTCACAGAGTGTTGTAAGATGTCTGTGGCACCCAAAACTCAACCAGATCATCATCGGGTGTGGCAGTGGACAAGCCAAGGTGTTCTATGACCCTAACAAGAGTCACAGGTACAGTACCTTCAAGTCTTTCTCTTGTCTTAGCTAGGCTTCATCCTGGGAGAATCAAAGTGATATTCTTTTTTTTTCTCTCTCTCTCTGTGAAGCTGTAGAGTATTATTGTATCCTGATCTGATCTGAGTGATTACCAGTACTTAATAGCCCAGATTACTAATACAGATGTACATCAAAATTTACAATTTTTATTGTTGTTGTTTTAATGCTAAGGACCTTATAAACAAGCTGTTTAGTTCATGTGACCCCATTACATTTGTTTCACTACATGGATCCAGCTTGCATGTATTAATTGCTGCTATGTCAGGTGTACTCAGTGGATGTAGTTTTCCCCTCTTTTATTTTCTTCTTTTTTGTGGGGAGGGGGGTGTCCAGGTTCATGGAATTCATTATGAACAATAATGTTGTAGGCCTGAGGTAGTTGTATGGTGTTAAGTTCAGCTGTCAAACAAATCAATGTGAACAGAGGCATTTATCATCATGATGGAGGATGACAGTGTGAATGTGTGTGAATTTGTGTGAATGGGAATGACATAGAGCTGAGGAGTTTGTACAGTGTAGTGATGTCTCTTTCTTTTGACTCCTTCAGAGGTGCCAAGCTGTGTGTCGTCAAGAAACGGAGGAAGAAGGTGGAACCAGACATTGTCAAGAATGAACACATCATCGCACGTAAGTAGAGTGTGTGAGAAGAAAAGACAGGGACACAAATTGTGATTGAATACATATTCATACAATTGTTCATTCACAAAAATCAAATAGGAACATAGAAGAGTTGATAGAAAGAGAGCTCACGCAAAGAAACATACAAGAAACATGTGCTCAGAGTAAGGCAGCAGGGCATGATATGTGAAGAGAGAATAAAAGTGGGTAGAAACAGTGTTATATGTCTCTGTGCACCTTCAGCATGTAGTAGTATTACAGTATGTTCAGGACATTGTCTTGATTTTGACAGTCATTAGTATACTAAAAAATCAAGCATGAATTTAGACTCATCAGTGCTTGTACATTGGTGAGAATTAATACAATATAATTTGTTGGTTTTGTTTTTTAGAGGGATTTCTCAGGTTGCAGTGATTAAAGCAATGCTGTAATTTTACCATATATATTTTATTACACTGACAGTATTTTATGCAAAGATAATGAATGACCATTTAATGTTTGTGTGGCTTTTTTTTTGTTTTTTGTTTTTTCCTAAAGCTGTCATGTCAAGGAGGTCAAGATTCCGCAAGGATGAGCCAAAGCAGATGATGGCCTACAAACAGCAGCAGAAAGACCGGCAAGACCCTGTCAAGTCAAGAAAACCAGAACCACCAATCAAGCAAGGTACGAAAACAAACAAACAAACAAAAATTACAGGATACCTGAGTCTAAGGTTCTGCCTTGATTTGTTGACAACTCTTCCAAGTGGTCATTGCTGAAGTGTGTTTTTCTTTTAATGTGCTGTGCGTCAATACAGATTGGTTTCCAAAGAGCTGGCATAGATTGTAACCAAAGGGTTAGAGACTCATTTCTGATAGCAAAAAAAAAAAAGAATAACAATGGAAATTTCAGGTAGTAATAAGTCTAGTGGGGCAAGCAGAGATAAGCAGACAGGTTTTGTCCTTGAGTCTCAAGCAGTAGTCCTCATCATGGGAGCCATGACAATGAAGGAAGATGATGACTTTAATGGTATTGGAAATCCTGATAATGATGTTTAGAATTCTTGCTGATCATTTGGAAATTACTTGCTTTAGAATTCTTTCTTTCTTTCCTCTTATTCCTTTTCTATTTTTTCCCCATAGTGCTTAGAGACATTTCATGTGATAATGTGCTACATGAATATTGTGAATTACTATTATGATTAGTGGTAATGGATTAAATTTTGATACCATAGATAGTGATAATGTTGATGTTGATCTCGGTGATATTGATGATATGAATAATGACGAATGATGACTGTAAATGTGATGCATACATTAGAATATCCCAATCTAAATTATATGATAGTAGTAATGACATTAACACTGCTGTAATATTTCTCACACATATTTTCAATTTTCTATCTAAAAAAGAAAAGAAAAAAGTATCGAGCTTACATTTTACCTTAATCATTTGATTGACCCTTGTCCAGGTCAGGGAGGTCGTATCGCAGCTGGAGGTAGCACACTTTCCCGTTACGTAGCCAAGACCATAGCGCTGACCAAGAAGGTTGATCCCAACTTTGATGCCAGGCAGGCCATCCTGAGACATGCCAAAGATGCAGAAGAGAACCCCCTGTGGGTCGCCCCAGCCTACAAACAGTGAGTTTGTCGTCTCTGATACTGCCTTTATCGTCAAAAGCTAATCACCTCGTGAACGGTAGCATCAGAGTTACATGTCTTATTTTAATTTTTTGTGTTGCTATTGTCACATGCATGAGAACACAAAATGCTGGTTGAGCTTGTGGATTAGTTTACATCAGTTAGAATATTGTTACCGCCTTAAAGAATACCAGTATTCAAAATGCAACAAACCTTTTGAAACTCTATGGAATTACCTTGTATCAACTCATTCATGACCACTCATATATTAACAAGTCAGCTGACATAATGCAGGAATGAATGATAGGAAAGAGTAATTTTCTGCCTTATGATAAATTACGAATATATGATGTGGCTTGTGCAGTATGCCATGTTTTTTCATGGGTAAAATGTCATCACCTTTCCTGGAGGGACACATTTTCTTCATAAGAACATGTCATTACTCCATCTGTGATAATACAGAAGTTTGATCTTTGACAGAAATTTACAAGAAGTAGTTTATTCTTTTATGTACACTCAACTTCCGAGGCATTCTGCACAGTTGTCATGTTCTTGTCTCATGAAAACTAGTTTTGGGCAAGTGTTGATTGTGTTGATGTGTTTCTATCCATGTTTCTATTTGCCTTCATTCAGCACTCAACCGACACCAATCTTCCATGAATCGGACGAAGAGGAGGAGGAAGAGGAAGGGCCCAGTTGGGCCAAAAGGGCCAAAGTGGATTCTAGCAAATGACACTCTGTAACATGTACTGTACCATCTGCTACTTCTTAAGCAATTTGGTTGTCTCTCGCAAGTGAGATGTCACATCTTCTGCCTCAGCCCTGCGGGAGTGAGATGTCAAGAGCTGAGCAACACCAAGTTGGCTACATTTCCTTCAGGCAAGGGGAATTATTAACCTAAAGAGTTTGAGAACATCATGCTCCTACCAAGCCAGCATGTGGGGAAAATAGGACGGCAGCGAAGTAAAAGGAACAAAAATGAGCAGATGCAGTAATGTTAAGCAACATCAAGAGCTGCATGAATCAGAGAAGAATGGCTTTCTTTTTTTTCTGAATATTCTTCTTTCGGTCTGAGCAGATGGAGAGCTGGGATCATAAATTGAGAATCAGATAGGCTCTTTCCTCACTCCTACATGCTTGAGATTACTCCCCACCCATTTCTCTTCATGCCTCCTATCTGTCACATGTAAACCCTCTTATCTATCACAGAGCTGTGCTGCCCTTCAGATGCATAAGGAATCAAGTGACTGAAATGATATTTCTTGTAGATAATCACAACGTATCTGTGATTTACATTGACATCATTCCAGTGACCTGTCAGGGAGCTTATGCTGCCCTACATTTAAGGAAGGAAGCAAGTGACAAAAGTGCCTCTTTGCACAAATGTTAGCATAATATTTGTCACTTACAGGGACATGAGTGAGACATTTTAATGGCATGGCTAGGCTGTCTCTCAATCAAATTAGTGCCTTTGCTAGAAACATTGGCATCTAAGTGGAATATGCTAGGTTCAATGTGAATACATTAATTTCTTTGATTTTGATGATTATTTTGTCACTCACTTTCCTCACAGTAAGGCTAAGTTATTTGTCAAGAATACTTGGGGCCACCTTTCCCTTTCCACCTCTAGGTTTGAAATACAAGGATTATTATATTATCTAACAACAGCAAAGGCATAAAATCCATGTTATATGGGCTGTAATACAATGTATAATTCGTAAATCATAGTTTCACTTAAAAGGCTTATGTCATTTTACATTTCAGAGTGTTTTTCAGTTTGTTTTCATTTCAATCAGTCTCTTCATGTGTCTGTAGTACTTCTCAAATACAATACTTGTATACTGTATCCCACTTGTGATGTGCCAAAATTCCCCACAATATCATGTTGTTGGTTTGTTTTTTACAGTTCTGGCCTGCCAATATAACTTATCTAAAGAACATGATAAGTCCTTACATATTCTGCATAACAATACAACAGAAGGATCAAGACAGCAAGACAGTAATATTCTTTCTGCTTTGGCTGTGGTTAAGGATTTATTGACAACACTGATGTCAGACATGACTTGGCTGCACTGTGAACATTTACGATACTACAACTTTTTGGTATTAAAGGAAAATATTAATGAAAAAAAAAATCAGCAGAGTAGATGCAGTCTAAGTTGGTTTGACAAACTTTTTTAATTACAGAACCTTGTCCATAATTCACTTCAGGACTACGTCTTAAAAATCTGCTGACATGCGTGCATCAATGCGCATCTGTTCCTGGACGTCTGTTGACATACCACGCAATCTGACAATTGTATTTATGTAGAAGAAATTTGCATAAATCGTGGTCTAAATTTAAACCTGCTTTGTAAATTCAGGCCATAAAGTCTGACTGATTGCTGCCTACAGGGAAAGTCTTGCATATATGACAGCTAAATGTAATGTCTGCTCACAGGGGAAATTGAATTTGACTTTCTGTTGAAATTGCTCCATACATCTTCATGTATTGTGATGAATGAACATACGTGTAATTATGTATAGTGTACATACCTGCAATTTTGATATCATGTACATAAACTACAGGAGACATTTCAAATTTAAGCTTTTGTTGTTCTTGTTTGTGAGTACATATACACAAAATGGCAAGGTTGGATCATACTGAGGTATTTATCAGCACCTTGTTGAAAGAGTGTGTGTGTGTGTGTGTGTTTGAGTGTAACTACAATGTATGTGATTCATGGCTGTGCACACGCCTCTTTCCTTGAGCATTTGTGTTACGGAGCTTGTCATGTGTGTTTTACTTGTACAGTGCTGATCGCGTTAAACTTACCTACGCGTAGAACCGCGCATCGGTAACGCGTACGCAAACACGTTTCAACGCGAACGCACCGACCGGCGGATCTCCTCCGGTTGAATTGTCTAGCGCCATCTACGGCGCCTAAGTGAAAGCATCGCGCGTAACTGCAATGCGATTTTGCGCCGCGCAAAATGTCGCATTGAAACACAATATTAATTTTGCAGTGGAACAAAAGAGAGTGATTCACTTAGTTCTTTACACTCGTAATGTTAAGATCTTTGTGAATAATTGGTGCCTTTTCTTTTCGCTCGCTTTTCAGCCTCTGAGGACGGAATTCACGGCAACAGAAAATAAGTGTCTGGTAATATAGATTGTCCGGGCTCTCAGTTACAATGACCTGTTGATTCGTTGTTGTTCTACATCGATTTACAGACGTTTTGCACTTGTTAATTAGCCATTCACTTTGTATATTGCTGTTCCAAACGGTCTACCGAATTTATCCTTCATTATTGATTCTCAAAGTTATGAAAACGAGGTGTCAGAACTGTTTTTATTATGTCCGTCAAGTAAGTCGTTACACATCTGTATTTTTTTTTTTTTTAAACGCAAACAGAAGGAAACTGACCATAGAAATGAATATATTTTATCAGTGGTAAATGAGCAAAGAAAATCGGACACATTCACGATAGAATCCCATTTTCTTTGCTCATTTTCCCGCTAATACATGTTTCCTCAAACGTTGAAACTAACTTGCGGCACCTCCTTTTCATACAAAAAAAAAAAGTCTGAAGGAAATAAAGCTGATCTTCTGTCTCACGAAGCGAGGTAAACGCGACAAAATGATTTTTTTTATTTTTTTTTTACCTCGCTTCGTGAGACAGGAGATCAGCTTTATTTCCTTCAGTTTCTACACGATGATGAACATCTTCCCGACTAAAAAAAAAGAAGAAGTCAACAATGGAAAAAAAAAATAAGGCTGGTCGTAAAATGTTCTCCAAGTGAAATGATCTATCTCTTGGCTATAACTTCTTAGTTTATTAACTTAACATGACGTTGGAATTCGTTGTATTTTTGTTTTGAACGCGTTGAGTTGAAATTTATCTCGTTTTCTATTTAACAAAATGGTGTTGACGTTTATCTGATTTTTATCGTGTTACGATAATTATGCGATCAATCATTTTTTTTTTTTATTATTATTATCTCATTGTTCTCTGTTTCCGGGTGATGTTAATTTCGAAAGGTTTATTATTCCGAGGGTTCGTTATTCCGAAACACGCAAATTGCGAATACCGATAGTTATATTCCTCAGGTCGAAAGTGGAAAAGGCTTGCTTCATTCGAACACAATTTTAGTATGTGATGGCGTTTGTTATTCCGAAGGTCGATTGTCGTTTCGTTAGTCGTTTCGTTGGAGTTTCGTTATTCTAGATTAACAAACCTTCCCTTATTTTCCGGCTAATGAATAGCCGGAATAAGCGAACCTTTGAGATAACGAGCATTCGGAAAACCTTTGAAATAACGAACATTCGGAATAACGAACTGAAAGCGAAAAAAACAATACCTGGAGAAAGCGCTGGAAGCTAACGCCTTCGAACTTCTGATGCCGGGGCAACAGCTATCCAGGAGTGCACGTTCAAACGTTTTACGCCTTCGTCTCACATTTGTCTGGCAAAGTAGTATTTATTTTTTCGTGTTTACCTCGCTTGGTGAGACAGAAGATCCGCTTTATTTCCTTCAGTTTCTACCACGATGATGAACATCTTCCCGACTAAAAAAAAAAAAAGTCAACAATGAAAAAAAAAAAAAAAAATAAGGCTGGTCGTAAAAATATTAGCCAAGTGAAATGATTTATTACTTCGCTATAACTACGTAGTTTATTAACATAATATTTATGGCGGTGAAATTCGTTGTATTTTTGTTTTGAACACGTTGAGTTGAAATTTATCTCGTTTTCATTTTTCAACAAATGGTGTTGACATTTATCTGATTTTTATCGTGTTACGATAATTATGCGATCAATCATTCTTTTTTTTTTATTATCTCATTGATCTCTGTTTCCGGATGATGTTAATTTCGAAAGGTTTATTATTCCGAGGGTTCGCTATTCCGAAACACGCAAATTGCGAATACCGACAGTTACATTCCTTAGGTCGAAAGTGGAAAAGGCTTGCTTCATTCGAACACAATTTTTGTATGTGGCGTTTGTTATTCCGAAGGTCGATTGTCGTTTCGTTAGTCGTTTCGTTGGAGTTTCGTTATTCTATATTAACAAACCTTCCCGTATTTTACGAACATTCGGAATAACGAACTGAAAGCGAAAAAACAATACCCGGAGAAACTGCTGAAAGCGAACGCCTTCGAACTTCTGACGCCGGGGCAGCAGCTATCCAGGAGTGCACGTTCAAATGTTTGTGGCTTTTTCTTCTTTCTTTCTTTTTTTTCGTTCGTCAGATTACTTTAGGAAATCTTGTTTTATTTTGTTTGGTTTGGTTTTTGTTTTGCTATTAATTTGTGATGCCATGAACAGTTGCTGTCACTGTTCCTGTTACGGCCGAACTTGTACCTGTTATTTACTGTAGCACGTAAGTTTTTTTTTTACATTGTTTTTACTGTTCGAAATTTATTATTCAAATAGTAATTCTCTGTTGGTTCTGAATTCTATATTTTACTGAAACTTCATCAATTTGTGTTTGTGTTACTTGGGATACTTACTTTTTTAGTGTCATGTAGATATTTGAAATTGCACATTTCGTATATTCTGATATTTTTTTCCGCCTTGATATGAAAACGCTGTTTCATTTGGGTTGCGCCCATTCCAGCAACTGATGATTAGTTAGTGTAAACTGTAGTACTCTGTAATTATCTATTCAAATCCATTTCAAATAAAGTTAAGCATAGATGTCTTTGTTATTTTGTTTTGTTTTTTCTTGTTCTAATTATGTTAACCTCCCTAAAATCAGATATGAAGAAATGCAGAACTTTTGTAGTGCTGTGAATTTTATGAATGGGAATTTATACCTTCTTTACATTCAACCGTTTGATATGACTACAACGAAATTTAATTGTTTTTAACGTAATGTTCGTTTAGATATTATTCAGCTGTCAATAGAAATGTAGACATAAACTATCATTGTAATAAATTTTTATATCTCTGTTCACTGTAGCTAATTTTATGGACATTTGCGATTATTAATGTACATCTAAAAGAATTGAAATGTTTCCGATTCAATTTACTTTAATAGAAAAAAAGTGGATTTACGTCATCATTAGCTTACTGAGTCCTCATTTGCAGAATACAAATCAAAGTTTCCAAATATTATAGAGATTAAAAGTCAATGACTTTTCTTTCAAGTGTAATTAATTTTTCACTATTTTGCTTGGTCAGGTTAGATTTATCAAAATCGGGTTGATCCCAGGGTCGAGTACTCGTGCAGCGAGCCCAAAGTGGCAGTTTATTTTCGTTATTACTTTGCGTTATTAAAAAAAAAAAAAAAAAACGTTCATATTCTCACCGTTTCTCTTTCATTTATCTTCCAGGCTTTGGTGTCCACGTTCGAGACCCTCACTCGACATACTTCCTGACACTGGCACAACCGTCTGCTACACTTTATGGCATGCGCAACAACAAGAATTCCACGCTTGTTTTTTTATGGACTTTTCAAAACAGAGAGGGGAACGTTCCGGCCAGCGGGTCTGTGAACAACGGAAACCAATAGAGCATACACACCCAATCTCATACAAATACTTTCAATTGTCGACACCTTTTGTTCAAAGCTATTTTGTGTAAATGATGTCATGAAAACAAGGACATGGGTGCAGCAGTTTTACAACTTTTATCGGAGTATTCTATTGGGTTTAGTATTATCATTATTACTATTCACTTGTTCTCAAACCCTGTGTCGCTGAAAGTCCCCGTCCTGGTTCAGAAAACCAAATTACCTTGGTGTCTTTCTGGGTTTTTTTTTCTGGTTTTTTTTTTTTTTTGGGTTTATTTGTTTTTTGGACAGACTGTATTTTTTTTTTTTTGCATATTTTCTTCTGGTGAATGTCTGTTAATGTATGCACAGTATGTCTAAGTGGTCATTTTTAGAAGAAAACCAACTGTCCATTCTGGTAGTGGTGATGTATTATTTTTCTCCTCTAAGCTGAAAATGTGTGATAAACAACTGACCACAATACAATTGTATCTATGTTACCTGTCAGAGTCCTACATTTTCCGAGATGAAATAGTGAATATTTAGTTTCTATTATGTGTTTCTATTGTTTTGTCCCTAGTCAAGTAAGTCCTTTTCGAATTTGTAACCTTTCCACATTTTGCTAAGCCTATACATTAGAAATTCAAGAACAATTAGAATGGCTATACGAATCCTAATGCAGCTGAAAAGGCGTTGATAATATACCGCTTGAATCACTGAATACTCTTCGTATTGTTTTAGCTTTTTTGATATTCAATTGCTCTATGAAATTTTATTTAAAAAAAATTATGGCTAAAGTATTCATGTATACATCTCGTATGACAGCCTGCCGTACGCGTTTATTATTAAGTTCCATGCAATCCTTTGCGTTGTTAGATATGCTTATTGCAACTAGGCGTTTATCATCAGCAGACGGGTGAACATGAAATTACGGTCATGACTATATTCTGATATATTGCATTTTATACGTACCGGTAAAGGTATATGTTACAACTGTAGCCCTATATAAAACGGAGACTACGTACTCTGGGATACCAAGTATTTTTCTTTAAGCTGATCATAAAGTTATGCACAACTTCCGAATGACAGAATTTGAAGTGGTTAATGTTTGAGGTTCTTCCCGACGTTTTGACAAAGTGAATGAGGCATCATCCTATGACTGCGTTATGAATGATTTTGTTTCAATGCTTATTTGTCACTCCTTCCATTTAACTGGTTTCTTTAGACAGTACTGATTTCAACTGACATCTGCATATTTCCAGCTTCCATGATATGATTAAGAGTAATTGAGAAATCATTATCGGTGTAACATGATAGATACATGTATTCGTAAAATCATATCTTTCTCTTTTCTAACAAGAGTAGGTCCTATACGGTCATGTACATCGACATTGTCGGTAAAGAGAAGAAAAAGAAGTATGTCGTTTTTATAATTTGATATTATTACACAGTGTAACTATGATATCATGTAATATGTATGATGATAATAAATGGTTACAGAGTGAACATTTTCAGTACGATGATATAATAGAATGTGCACTTATAATTAGTTTTCTCTGTTATTGTGATATGCATAACACTTCTTTCATAACATAAATTACAATCAGATTGTACTTACATGTATGATCATATTCAAATACTTTTTTTTTATTAGTGTTTATTATTATGTTGACAATTTTAGATTGGTCTAAACGTAACATTAGATATCACCAACGAATCTTGTATTGGTTCTTTATGCATTTCAGACGCATGCATTCTCGCTGTAATCATCAAAACGAAGTGAATTAATGCGTATATTTGGATTACAACCAAGACAAAGTGTGCATAAACATGAACAAACATGCTTCATTATAGTGCAAGACGGATTCGGCCTATCTGTGCCTTGCGTGATTTCTAAGTTCCTAAGTTCCATTATGATTCTATCGGCCTATGTATGTTTTTTTCCCCACTATTGTATATAACAATGGTGAAAAAATATATCGTATGACGTTAAATTAAAAAAAAAACAAAACAAAAACGTCTGCATTGAATAAACGTCCACTTGTGTTTAGATATGTGCGTGAAGCCCGTATACTAGTATTCGCATCATAACCAGAAAAGGTAATAAAGAATGCATATATTTCCGTTGTAACCACCACAGTTTGAATGGATAATGTGAATAAATATGCTCAACTGAGTGTGAAACACCTACGATGTCTAAAGTGTTCATGAAATCCATCACGATTATGTAGGCAAATATTACTATTAAGACGATCATGAAAGTTCTATTGTTTGCACGTTTTATAGGTTACAAACTGTATTCTGTTCGTCGAAGAACCACCCACTTTTGTTAGAACGTACGTAAAACGCATACATTCGCATTGTAACCATCAAAGGTATCGAATGAACGCGTATTATGCGTGATAAACACCAAAACGTGTGGATACACATGCTCAATAGAACTGACATCGCAGTTATAGTAACAGGGATGGGAAGTGTCTCTGATTCAGTAATAAATGAGTGAGGGATAATTGCCAGCTATTTGAGTAAATTTGTAAACACTATAAAGCATTAGTTGCTAACCTTAATATAACACTTATACATGTACCAATGAAAATGGCTCTTACTATACGCACTGTATAGAAGGGGGGAAAAAAAAGCAGCTCGCCATCGTTATGTAGTGGGAGATTTTGAAGCATTTTAAAGGCTCACATAATCCTAATAATCTTGTAAACATTAATGTGACCCTTTATACTCTCTACAGAATCATGAAAGATCTGTAGTTAATCACGCGTAATTGATTATCTGCGCATCGAATAACCGCCCTCTTCTGTTTAGATGTACGCAGAACGCGTACATTCGCATTATTTCCAGTAAAGGTATCGAATGCACCAATAGGCTTATTAACCACCAAAACGTGTGAATTAACATACATTGTACTCGCCAGAAATTACATCGCAGTAGTACAGAAATGGGAAGTATCCCTAATATAGTAGTAAACGGTATTGAAAGATTATTGCCATCTATTAGAGTGAATTTGTCAACAACGGATTATTTGCTAACTTCTATCAAAGGCCACAACATCTCCCTCCCTCCCTTAACACAGACAAGAACGTTCCGGTCCCTAAGCTACCTCTGGAATAATTTTTGCTGAGCGAAATATGATTGTGTGAAGATTGATGCTCAGAATAGGCCACTGAAAGACATTAATGAAGCAATAATTTCTTGATAACATCTGTTTTTCTACCACTTTGAATGGAAACTGCCGGTGCAGAATCCTTTCGTAATGGAATATACACTTCAAAAAGCGGACATACGGCTTACAGCAGCAGAAGATATTGAATATAATCATATTTATGTCTCTTATAACCACTAGAAAGCCTGCTTGTGTTCTGATAAATATACATATACCAATGTGAATAAACCTGGTCAGCAGTGAACAATAGACCTAGTAGACCTCCCTGTACCTGGCTTGATGTCCTAAATGTTTACACTATTCATTGCGATATCATGAGCTTTTATAGTGTCTAAAAATCGTGAAAGATCTATAGTACGCACGATAGATTATTATTAAATTTTTGTGCATCGAATAACCGCCCTCTTGTGTTTAATGTATAGAACGCGTATGTTTGCAATATTGCAAGTAACGGTATCGAATGAACGCATGAATATGCGTAATAATCATCAACACGTGTAGATACACATGCTCGATAGAAATGACATCGCCGAAGTAACAGGAATTTAAAGTGTCCCTGATTCAGTAATAAATCATTGAAATATATCTATTAGAGTGCATTATTGTCAACACTACAAAGCATTTTTGGTAACTAAAAACATATAGGCCACATACATCCCCCCCCCCCTCTCCCGCCCCACCCTTAACACGGACAAGAGCATTTCGGTCCCTATGTAGAATAAAATGCACGTGCTTCTGGAATATTTTTTTGCTGAGCGAATTATGATTTTATGGAGATTGATGCTAAGAATGGGCCATCCAGAAAAATTAATGTGGCAATACTTCCTTGATGACATCTGTTTTTGTACCACTTTGAATTGGAAACTGCCGGCCAGAAACTTTTCGTAATGGAATACTCGTATATTCATTTCAAAAGGCAGACATTCGGTTTACAACAGCAAAAGACAATGAATAAAAAATGCGTTATGCTTCTCTTATAAAACCGCTAGAAAGTCTGTTTGTGTTCGGATGTATATACTGATGTAAATAAACCTGGTCAACAGGGAATGATAGACCTACTGAACCTATCTGTATCTGGCTTGATGTCTTAAATGTTTACATGATTCATTAGGATAATGTGAGCTTTTATAGTCTCTAGAAAATCGCGAAAGATTGTGCATCATAGATGATTGTGCATCAAAAAAATAATAATAACCGCCCTCTTGTGTCTAAATACATGTAAACACAGAACGTGTCGATTCGCATTATTGCAAGTAAAGGTATCAAAATATTAATGAATGCATAAATATGCGTACAAGTAGTTACAACCACAATGTGTAGATACACATGATCAATAGAAATGACATCGCCGAAGTTACAGGAATGGAAAATGTCCCTGGATCAGTAATAAATGATTGAAATATAATTGCCATCTATTAGAGTGAATTTGTCAACACTAAAAACCATAATTTGGTAACTTGACTCATATAGGCCATAATTTTATTATATTTTGCTGGTGTAAAGGATTAGGGTTAGGGCTAGGGCTAGGGTTAGGGTTAGGATTAGAAAGATATTAATGTGGCAAATCCCTTTTGTAATGGAATACTTGCATATTCATTTCAAAAGGCAGACATTCGGTGTGCAACAGCAAAAGACAATGAATAAATGCGTGTATGCTTCTCTTATAAAACCGCTAGAAAGCCTGTTTGTGTTCGGATGTATATACATGTAAATAAACCTTGTCAACAGGGAATGATAGACCTGATCTGTATCTGGCTTGATGTCTTAAATGTTTACATGATTCATTTCATAATGTGAGCTTTTATAGTCTCTAAAAAATCGCGAAATTTATACGCACGATAGATGATTAATTTTGTGCATAAAAAAATAACCGCCCTCTTGTGTCTATACAATATGTAAACACAGAACGCGTCGATTCGCATTATCGCAAGTTAGTAAAGGTATGAACGCATTAATATGCGTAGCTACAATCACAACGTGTAGATACACATGATCAATAGAAATGACATCGCCGAAGTTACAGAAATGGAAAATGTCCCTGGATCAGTAATAAATGACTGAAATATAATTGCCATCTATTAAAGTGAATTTGTCAACACTAAAAAGCATTTTATTTTGCTGTTGTAAAGGATTAGGGTTAGGGCTAGGGTTAGGGTTAGGGTTATGGTTAGAAAGATATTAATGTGGCTAATCCCTTTTCTAATGGAATACTTGCATATTCATTTCAAAAGGCAGACATTCGGTGTGCAACAGCAAAAGACAATGGATAAATGCGTATATGCTTCTATTATAAAACCGCTAGAAAGCCTGTTTGTGTTCGGATGTATATACCGATGTAAATAAACCTGGTCAACAGGGAATGATAGACCTACTGGACCTATCTGTATCTGGCTTGATGTCTTAAATGTTTACATGATTCATTAGGATAATGTTAGCTTTTATCGTCTCAAAAAATCGTAAAAGACCTTAGTACGCACAATAGATTATTTTGTGCACCAAAAAAAAAAAAAAACCGCCCTCCTGAGTTTAAATACATGTATACGTAATACTATATAGAACGCGTAGATTCGCATTATTGCAAGTAAAAGTATCCAATGAACGCATATTTATGCGTAATAACCACCAAACGTGTAGGTACACATGCTCAATGACATCGCCGAAGTAACAGGAATGGGAAGTGTCCCTGGGCGAGGCGGCGGGGGTATGTGGCCTAATAGTTACCAAAAATGCTTTATAGTGTTGACTTAACTCACTCTAAAGCATATACGCATTCATTATCTTTTGCTGTTGAAAAGGGTTAGGGTTAGGGTTAAGGGTTAGGGTTAGGGTTAGGGTTAGAAAGAAATTAATGTAGCAGATCCCTTTTGTAATGGAATACTTGCATATTCATTTCAAAACGCAGACATTCGGTGTACAACAGCAAAAGACAATGGATAAATGCGTGTATGCTTCTCTTATAAAACCGCTACAAAGCCTGTTTGTGTTCGGATGTATATACTGATGTAAATCTGGTCAACAGGGAATGATAGACCTACTGGACCAATCTGTATCTGGCTTGACATCTTAAATGTTTACATGATTCATTAGCATAATGTGAGCTTTTGTAGTCTCTAAAAAATCGCGAAACATCTATAGTACGCACAATAGATGATTAATTTTGTGCATAAAAAAATAACCGCCCTCTTGTGTCTAAATACATGTAAACACAGAACGCGTCGATTCGCATTATCGCAAGTTAGTAAAGGTATGAACGCATTAATATGCGTAGCTACAATCACAACGTGTAGATACACATGATCAATAGAAATGACATCGCCGAAGTTACAGAAATGGAAAATGTCCCTGGATCAGTAATGAATGACTGAAATATAATTGCCATCTATTAAAGTGAATTTGTCAACACTAAAAAGCATTTTATTTTGCTGTTGTAAAGGATTAGGGTTAGGGCTAGGGTTAGGGTTAGGGTTAGAAAGATATTAATGTGGCTAATCCCTTTTCTAATGGAATACTTGCATATTCATTTCAAAAGGCAGACATTCGGTGTGCAACAGCAAAAGACAATGAATAAATGCGTATATGCTTCTCTTATAAAACCGCTAGAAAGCCTGTTTGTGTTCGGATGTATATACCGATGTAAATAAACCTGGTCAACAGGGAATGATAGACCTACTTGACCTCTCTGTATCTGGCTTGATGTCTTAAATGTTTACATGATTCATTAGGATAATGTTAGCTTTTATAGTCTCAAAAAATCGTAAAAGACCTTAGTACGCACAAAAGATTATTTTGTGCACCAAAACAAAAAACAAAAAACAAAAAACGCCCTCCTGAGTTTAAATACATGTATACGTAATACTATATAGAACGCGTAGATTCGCATTATTGCAAGTAAAAGTATCGAATGAACGCATATTTATGCGTAATAACCACCAAACGTGTAGGTACACATGCTCAATAGAAATGACATCGCCGAAGTAACAAGAATGGGAAGTGTCCCTGGGCGAGGCGGCGGGGGGGGGGGGGGGGGGGTTATGTGGCCTATATAGTTACCAAAAATGCTTTATAGTGTTGACTGTAACTCACTCTAAAGCATATACGCATTTATTATCTTTTGCTGTTGAAAAGGGTTAGGGTTAGGGTTAAGGGTTAGGGTTAAGGGTTAGGGTTAGGGTTAGGGTTAGAAAGAAATTAATGTGGCAGATCCCTTTTGTAATGGAATACTTGCATATTCATTTCAAAACGCAGACATTCGGTGTACAACAGCAAAAGACAATGGATAAATGCGTGTATGCTTCTCTTATAAAACCGCTAGAAAGCCTGTTTGTGTTCGGATGTATATACTGATGTAAATCTGGTCAACAGGGAATGATAGACCTACTGGACCTATCTGTATCTGGCTTGACATCTTAAAAGTTTACATGATTCATTAGCATAATGTGAGCTTTTGTAGTCTCTAAAAATCGCGAAACATCTATAGTACGCACGATAGATGATTAATTTTGTGCATAAAAAAAATAACCGCCCTCTTGTGTCTAAATACATGTAAACACAGAACGCGTCGATTCGCATTATCGCAAGTTAGTAAAGGTATGAACGCATTAATATGCGTAGCTACAATCACAACGTGTAGATACACATGATCAATAGAAATGACATCGCCGAAGTTACAGAAATGGAAAATGTCCCTGGATCAGTAATAAATGACTGAAATATAATTGCCATCTATTAAAATGAATTTGGCAACACTAAAAAGCATTTTATTTTGCTGTTGGAAAGGATTAGGGTTAGGGCTAGGGTTAGAGTTAGGGTTAGAAAGATATTAATGTGGCTAATCCCTTTTCTAATGGAATACTTGCATATTCATTTCAAAAGGCAGACATTCGGTGTGCAACAGCAAAAGACAATGAATAAATGCGTATATGCTTCTCTTATAAAACCGCTAGAAAGCCTGTTTGTGTTCGGATGTATATACCGATGTAAATAAACCTGGTCAACAGGGAATGATAGACCTACTTGACCTCTCTGTATCTGGCTTGATGTCTTAAATGTTTACATGATTCATTAGGATAATGTTAGCTTTTATAGTCTCAAAAAATCGTAAAAGACCTTAGTACGCACAAAAGATTATTTTGTGCACCAAAACAAAAAACAAAAAACGCCCTCCTGAGTTTAAATACATGTATACGTAATACTATATAGAACGCGTAGATTCGCATTATTGCAAGTAAAAGTATCGAATGAACGCATATTTATGCGTAATAACCACCAAACGTGTAGGTACACATGCTCAATAGAAATGACATCGCCGAAGTAACAAGAATGGGAAGTGTCCCTGGGCGAGGCGGCGGGGGGGGGGGGGGGGGTTATGTGGCCTATATAGTTACCAAAAATGCTTTATAGTGTTGACTGTAACTCACTCTAAAGCATATACGCATTTATTATCTTTTGCTGTTGAAAAGGGTTAGGGTTAGGGTTAAGGGTTAGGGTTAAGGGTTAGGGTTAGGGTTAGGGTTAGAAAGAAATTAATGTGGCAGATCCCTTTTGTAATGGAATACTTGCATATTCATTTCAAAACGCAGACATTCGGTGTACAACAGCAAAAGACAATGGATAAATGCGTGTATGCTTCTCTTATAAAACCGCTAGAAAGCCTGTTTGTGTTCGGATGTATATACTGATGTAAATCTGGTCAACAGGGAATGATAGACCTACTGGACCTATCTGTATCTGGCTTGACATCTTAAAAGTTTACATGATTCATTAGCATAATGTGAGCTTTTGTAGTCTCTAAAAATCGCGAAACATCTATAGTACGCACGATAGATGATTAATTTTGTGCATAAAAAAAATAACCGCCCTCTTGTGTCTAAATACATGTAAACACAGAACGCGTCGATTCGCATTATCGCAAGTTAGTAAAGGTATGAACGCATTAATATGCGTAGCTACAATCACAACGTGTAGATACACATGATCAATAGAAATGACATCGCCGAAGTTACAGAAATGGAAAATGTCCCTGGATCAGTAATAAATGACTGAAATATAATTGCCATCTATTAAAATGAATTTGGCAACACTAAAAAGCATTTTATTTTGCTGTTGGAAAGGATTAGGGTTAGGGCTAGGGTTAGAGTTAGGGTTAGAAAGATATTAATGTGGCTAATCCCTTTTCTAATGGAATACTTGCATATTCATTTCAAAAGGCAGACATTCGGTGTGCAACAGCAAAAGACAATGAATAAATGCGTATATGCTTCTCTTATAAAACCGCTAGAAAGCCTGTTTGTGTTCGGATGTATATACCGATGTAAATAAACCTGGTCAACAGGGAATGATAGACCTACTTGACCTATCTGTATCTGGCTTGATGTCTTAAATGTTTACATGATTCATTAGGATAATGTTAGCTTTTATAGTCTCAAAAAATCGTAAAAGACCTTAGTACGCACAAAAGATTATTTTGTGCACCAAAACAAAACAAAAACAAAAACAAAAAACGCCCTCCTGAGTTTAAATACATGTATACGTAATACTATATAGAACGCGTAGATTCGCATTATTGCAAGTAAAAGTGTCGAATGAACGCATATTTATGCGTAATAACCACCAAACGTGTAGGTACACATGCTCAATAGAAATGACATCGCCGAAGTAACAAGAATGGGAAGTGTCCCTGGGCGAGGCGGCGGGGGGGGGGGGGGTTATGTGGCCTATATAGTTACCAAAAATGCTTTATAGTGTTGACTGTAACTCACTCTAAAGCATATACGCATTTATTATCTTTTGCTGTTGAAAAGGGTTAGGGTTAGGGTTAAGGGTTAGGGTTAAGGGTTAGGGTTAGGGTTAGGGTTAGGGTTAGAAAGAAATTAATGTGGCAGATCCCTTTTGTAATGGAATACTTGCATACATTGTATTCATTTCAAAACGCAGACATTCGGTGTACAACAGCAAAAGACAATGGATAAATGCGTGTATGCTTCTCTTGTAAAACCGCTAGAAAGCCTGTTTGTGTTCGGATGTATATACCGATGTAAATCTGGTCAACAGGGAATGATAGACCTACTGGACCTATCTGTATCTGGCTTGACATCTTAAATGTTTACATGATTCATTAGCATAATGTGAGCTTTTGTAGTCTCTAAAAAATCGCGAAACATCTATAGTACGCACGATAGATGATTAATTTTGTGCATAAAAAATAACCGCCCTCTTGTGTCTAAATACATGTAAACACAGAACGCGTCGATTCGCATTATCGCAAGTTAGTAAAGGTATGAACGCATTAATATGCGTAGCTACAATCACAACGTGTAGATACACATGATCAATAGAAATGACATCGCCGAAGTTACAGAAATGGAAAATGTCCCTGGATCAGTAATAAATGACTGAAATATAATTGCCATCTATTAAAATGAATTTGGCAACACTAAAAAGCATTTTATTTTGCTGTTGGAAAGGATTAGGGTTAGGGCTAGGGTTAGAGTTAGGGTTAGAAAGATATTAATGTGGCTAATCCCTTTTCTAATGGAATACTTGCATATTCATTTCAAAAGGCAGACATTCGGTGTGCAACAGCAAAAGGCAATGAATAAATGCGTGTATGCTTCTCTTACAAAACAGCTAGAAAGCCTGTTTGTGTTCGGATGTATAATATATACCGATGTAAATAAACCTGGTCAACAGGGAATGATAGACCTACTGGACCTATCTGCATCTGGCTTGATGTCTTAAATGTTTACATGATTCATTAGGATAATGTGAGTTTTATAGTCTCTAAAAAATCGTGAAAGACCTTATACGCACGATAGATTATTATTTGTGCATCAAAAAAACGCCTTATTGTGTTTAAATACATGTATACGTATAGAACGCGTAGATTCGCATTATTGCAAGTAAAGGCATCGAATGAACGCATATATTTTTATGCGTAATAACCACGAAACGACCAGTGTATATAGATACACATGCTCAATAGAAATGACATCGCCGAAGTAACAGGAACGGAAGTGTCCCTGATCATCAGTAAATGATTGAAAGATAATTGCCAACTATTAGAGTGAATTTGTCAACATATATAATAAAGAATTATGTGGTAACTTATAGGCCACAACCACCTCCCCCAACCAGAAGGGTAAAAGAGGGAGAAATGAAATAAAAGTAAAAGAAGGACACGGTACGCTCAGCATTCACACCAGCATCATTATCATCATCATCACTCAGATCATGTTGTCCTTTTCCTATCAACATTAAGAAACACGACCACCATCATCACTCGAGATAAACGCCTTAGCAAAATCACGAAGTATCAACAATTTTCCCCACAACCAACGACAACACAAACATTACAAAAGATAACATACAGCACATCGAAGCGGTTGGGATCAGCTTCCTACGAAATACTGCAGTGAAGCGGAGAAATTGCCGCTCCGAAAGTGCATGTACTGTGCGAGGCACTTGAAAGAAAATATAGAGGGAATGAACTAAGTAATATCAGACCGAAGTAATCGTAACAAACAAGGTCAGAAACGACAGAAATGAAAATAGAAATATAAGTAGGCCCTATAGCCGTAGTTCGCAGCACCGAACACTCCGCGAAAATAATGTACAGTGGAAACTCGGTACGTCGAGTCAACTGTCAATAAACGATCAAAGCAAAGAAGGAAGAGGAAATGAATTCATTGGGAACGGAAAAAAATATTTTGATGTAAGTATTCCTTGTATGTGAGATCTCCTTTAGTAGGCCTAGATCTATCGAGTTTCCACGATACACGGGAAAGGAATTTCGAACGCTTTTCAACTGCAGTGCACATCAACACATGAACAGAAACTCACCTCTCACTTGCAGAGAAATATGATGCAATAACATTGTCAATCTCACACAACACTATTTCTTACAATGGAGGCAAGGGAAAAGAGGGATGAAAAAACAGTTTCGTATGCATGCAATAGGGAGCTTCCTATTTGTATACATGTAGGGTAGGAAAAGATAGGGAAGAAAGTTGAGAAAGTGATATTATGTTCAATCATGAGAGTATCTCTTTGTTCTTTCTTGAATCTCTGGTGGCTCTAAAAAGAGCCGTTGTTTCAGGGGCCCAGCCTCGGCCTTGCCTGCACCCCGCCTGATGGTATAGAGCAAGACGCGTCTATATCAAGATGGTAGTCTGTGGCAAGTTGAATGTCCCTATCAGAGCTGTCGTTGAAAGGACCTCACAGGTTGTAGATAATGGTACGGAAGTCTTCGAGCTTCGAGGGCGGGGATTAATCTTCTTCACTCCTGTGGAGCCCGTTGACTCGTACTGCTTCAGGAATTAAAACAGATATCGCTTGCCGGCTCCCAGTGATACCTCCTCCGCTATTTTTTTCTTGTATAGAAGACTGCATGATGACTCTCTGGCTCGCGTGGCGGGAGGTCAGGTGCTAGGCATGCGCCCCGTCCTTCTTCTCATATCGGCTTGCAATGTAATTGCAGTGTAAAGCAAATTGTGAATCATTTAAAGAGAACTACGCGAAATGTAACAATAACAACTAAAGTAAGTAAACAGAGGAACTTTAAGTCCCCAGTACTGGAAAAGGAAAAATTCGAAAGCACGATTTGCAGTTCTATCCCCATTGAATTTTCATTAGGTGTTTACACAGAATGTGGTTATTACCGCTCAAATTTCAAGTAAATAATTTCCTTTATTAAATTTCCTTTTCCAGTTTCGGTCCCTTATAGGGTTATTTGAGACCAATTTGTGTCCGGGACCTTCTGTGAAATTGATTGGGAAAATTATCGAACAAAACACCTGTAAACAAAATTTTCCCTTCAAGTTCACAGAAAAGCTTAACGCTGCTCTCTTTAGCTGGGAAACACAAACTGCGTTGTCTCAACAAAACTGTAAAAACTGGTAGTGATTTATTAGTACGAATTGCAATATAAAGCAAACTATGGACCATACATTATCATAAAGAGAAAACTACGCGAAATGTAACAGTAACAACTAAAGTAAGTAAACAGAGGAACTTTAAGTCCCCAGTACTGGAAAAGGAAAAATTCGAAAGCATGATTTGCAGTTCTGTCCCCATTGAATTTTCATTAGGTGTTTACACAGAATGTGGTTGTTATAACCGCTCAAATTTCAAGTAACGAATTTCCTTTCTTAAATTTCCTTTTCCAGTTTCGGTCCCTTATAGGGTTATTTGAGACCAATTTGTGTCCGGGACCTTCTGTGAAATTGATTGGGAAAATTATTGAATAAAACACCTGTAAACAAAATGTTCCCTTAAAGTTCACAGAAAAGCTTTACGCTGCTCTCTTCAGCTGGGAAACACAAACTGCGTTGTCTCAACAAAACTGTAAAAACCTGGGGGGTGTTTCATCAACGTTTACAAAGTCGGCACTGACGACTTGAATCACCATAGTAACAGTCGGTGACCAGAGCATCTCAGCCAATCAAAACTAAGGATTTTACTGAAATTGGTCAGCGCCGACAGTTGTCGGTGCTGACAAGCGTTGATGAAACACCCCCCAGGTAGTGATTAGTACGAACAACAATGTAAAGCAAACTGGGAAACATCCATTGGAAAGAATTGAAGTATACGCGAAGACAACTTTGTAAGAACTAAAAGAAAAGCTCCGAAAAAAATGTATCAAAGTTACAGCTATGATAAACAAATCAATGACATTTTGCAAAACAGTCAGATAGTAACATCGGAGTATGAACTATTGTCTTTTTAATCTTTTACTAATTACTCTAAAAAGTGACTAACATGCATATCTGACAGGCAATTTTCACGTAATTTAGAAAGATACAAATTGTAGGTATATCTTTGTAATGTCAACAGCTTAGAATCTGTTGAAGAAAATTAACTCTGAACCAAACACCTTAAGGCAGTATAGGCCCTACAGTCTGTATTGTTATTGATTTTTTTTTTTGGATCTATTTATAGCTTGATAATTGTCGTAATGGGGTGTCGGTTACAATGCAGTCTTGGACACCTACGTACTATTAGTATACTTGTACTAGTATGTAGTAGACCTACTGTTGTTCTTGTACAATCCTACCGACATAGCCTACACGCTATCTCTGTACGAAGTAAACTGTTGCACTCGTCGCTGTGGATCTCCTGGGTGCCTACACACGTACACGTACACAGCAGTGCCGTATATACTGCCACACAGTACCGTACCGCGAGCTGCCCGTGTTTAGCAGCTGTTTTCATGCAGCATGCGCCATGCAGCTACAGCATGCTCATCTCATCGTGTGGGGGGGGGGGGGGGGAAGCCAGTGTGTGTGTACCATTGGTGTGTACATACACCGTATGTACGGTAGGCGTGATAGGTAGCGCGCACACCTACAAGGTACCGTACCACAACAGAGTCTCCTACCATTACCATGTACACATACCCTTGTTATTATCCAAGAGGCAAAATGCCCAGTGTGGCGCTGCATGCCGAATGAACGCAGTGTGTGTGTGTGTGTGAGTCTGTGTGTAAGATACACAGTACAGTAGAGATTTGGTGCGTAAAGTCTGCGGCTCATCTGTGCTCATCCAGCTAGCTTAGAGGTCAACGCACAACTAGTCTGTTATAGATCATCGTAATATAGGATCTTCGATGTCATTGTCACGCACGTGAATGATCCACGTGTTATAAGTTCACTACATCTTTATGTTGGAGAATTGTCTAACGTTAGATAGAGTCTATAGACCATACATGTATAATCATAGCTAGACAGTAGGTTTGTATCAGGTCCAGTCTGCTGTAATGCGTACTTATAGTTTCTATTTAGATCTAGATCTCGATCCGATGGAATCCCCCAAATTATTTGCTCATTTTTCCACTAATGAACTATTCAGAACTTTACCGAATTTCTAATGTTCCGTACTACGTTCACTATTTGTGTCATATCGACAAAAAGAGCCTGCTGAGCAGGTGTTTCATTCTATCATTTTTCATTTCCTTCCTGTCGGTTTCTTCTTTGACCCTGGATGGAAAAAAAAAATGCCACATATTGCCATGGAAAGACAACCACCTGGGCTGCCAACATTGGAAACTAGTTGAGAGTGAGACTCCCATAGGCCAGTGCTATAATTTAGGAGTCAAAATGAGTGAGATCAGTAGAAATGCATGCAAATGAAATAAAGTTTTAGAGTGAGAAAGGACCAAAATGAGTGAGAGTTGGCAGCCCTACACATACCATCGTGAAATATTACAACATGAAATTAAGAAAAAATAGGTGAACAATGAAAATTCGTTTGTAAAATCATAAATCAAAGGTGAATTCTTATGAAGCAACTAAGATGTACAACAGCTTTGATAATGAAGCAAGTGAAATCTGAAAACTATTATGTCAACAATTGATATTGATAAGGAATTCTGACAAAAACTTACTCATTTCATAATGTTCGTACTTGCCTCTTTTTTTTTATGGGTAAGAGTATAAAATCATAAACGCCACCGATAAAATGACAGCCAGAATTACAGTCTAATAGGGGCTGTAGGTAGTAGGCCTACAACTCCGTAACAGCTGATTACTTAAATGCATCTTATCCATGGGTAACTGCAAGAAGGCGCATGTTATTTAGACTTGAATCAAGAACTGTACATATTATTTTTTTTAATTTGAAACAAGTTTTCTTAGACTGAAAAAAAATATTTTGTTTTACGCTTTAAAATATATAGTAAATATATGAAGTAGTTTTATTTGTTATCTTATATAGAATAAGAATTATTGTACAAATTCAAAATACCAGAAGGGCTTTAATAAAGGCAAATTTCGCCCCAAGAATCTGCAGCACACCGTAGGCTTATCAGGGCCCCATTTCATAAAAAGTTTATATGATAACAACTCTTGCTGGAATGTCAATTGTCATGGTAACAACAAGAATGCAGCTTCCTGATTGGCTGTTGCTATGGGAAGTTGCCATTCCAGCAAGAGTTGACATCCTAACATCTTCTATGAAACGGGGCCCTGGTTGAAAGTTTGAAAGTTTGAAAGTTTATTTGGTGCATTCCTAACGTTGCCAAAATCAAGTGCGTACTCGCGTAAAAGTTCAGAAGTTCGCGTAATACGCGCTGTAGAAAATGTATAGGGTTGGACCTACTACTAATCGACCGCCTAATGTTTATTTGCTTGATAAGAATATTTAACACTGGAATTCACGTAAAAACTTGACCTACGTGATTGAGAAAATCCAGCTCTATCAAATGCCGTTGTTCCCTTTTCGATTCGAAGTTTCAGTGCAAAAATATCGCCGACGAACTTGCGTGGCCTCGTTTCAGCTCCCCGCGGTAAATCGCGTTTTTAGGATCGACCGCTGATTTTGCATTGACAATGCACGTAAACCGAGTTGTATTGAACACCGTGTTGTACGAAGCTTTTTAGAAGCCTTTTAGAAACTTCCATAGACATTACATTGTGCTGTCATTACGATTCGGTGAAAATATTCATTCGAAATTTTGTCCTTGATTAAAACCATTAATGAACAGTGAATTATCGCGTTTTCCCACACCATCCTAATCTACATTCAAAGCCAATCCATTTTTATGTGCTTTGCGCGCAGAGAAGTGCGTACTCAGTGTTCAGTGCGCGAATTATACGCGGTCGGTTTCAAGAAGGGTGGTCGATATGTAGTATAGTAGGGCTACCATACTTAGTAGGCAAAGTCCGCCATTACTAAGTGGTACAATGGCGGGCTCGCTTTTTCTTTTTTTTTTTAGACGGCACAGATTGGGGCATGGCGCGTATTAAACCTATGGGAAACACGTTGGATTAGGATTAGGGTTTTAGGGTTAGGGTTAGGGTTAGGTTTAGGGTTAGGGTCCCCAATCTGTGCCGTCTAAAAGAAGACATGAAATCACTGACTCCATTGTCCACCCATTAGTGGTGGGGAGGAGAAAAATCTCTTTGATAGCTACACAAGCTAGCAGCTGCGTGTTAGCTGCTTGCGCTCCACTGTTCTTCAGTACACATTACTGTTGTATGGGTACAGGTAGCTAGTTCACCGATCACATTCCTTTTCTCGTGCGAGGAAAAATGAAAGTACATATAGAATTTCTTCTCAAAACTCGGGCAAACATGAACTTCGAATATACTCATTACATTAAAGCGTCAATACCATTTCAGTGGAGTTTGATTTCGCCATTGTTTGTTTTAGCTCTTATACGACTTCGTACAACGTATGTCCAATTTGTTTGTGCCTTGGTACCAAGTCACGTGCTGCGCCGCGCGGTGCGTGGTCTATGTTTCGTCGACGATCTGACGACCGCCGGCCGATCGACCCGGCCGGCCCACGCCCCCGCCGAAGAACCGTACAGTACAGTACACACACACACCATCGCGATCGAAGTTTTAGTGATAGCGAAAACACGCGCGGAGCAGACATGCGGATTACAGTACAGGGTGAATGAGTAGTTAAACGTGCCTGTACCAAATGTATCACGATTGAATGTCAAATCTTTTTCTATGTCTAGCTGCAAATTCGACCTAGGTTATCTAAGCATTAATGAGATTATGATGCATCATAAAATAGATTAGCCGTAGCATGAACTTGCTTACTAGTATAATGTATGAGAGTTAGTTGACAACGTTGCAAAATAAAAACCCCATCATTGAATGGAATGTCCCAGAGCCCATTTCGGGCAAGGGCCTAGGGCTAGAGGTGCGCTGGAGAACGATGTGGACGCTTCGATTTGCGTGTGGTTACAGTAAACAAATGGGTTGGAATAAAAAGGATGTAAGCCTGTGAATAACATTTTTGTTTCACTGCTGCGCAAGCGTTGCATGCCAATATACAGTTCATAAAACAACAATCACAGCTTTAGTCTCCTGCATCTGTCGAAAGGTTCGATGATGAAACTGGCTGTGGTGAAGAAGAATGCACTCTACCGCGATTTACCGTATCCAAATTATTCTATTTTTTTTTTCATTTTACGCGGTTGTATGCTTTCGGAACGATAAGAATTTAAACAAAATACATGTAGGTCACCTTACACAAACAACAAAAAGAATTACCAACCCCCATGGAATGAAAGGAACATCAACATGAAGAACAAGTACCAATGTGTATGCCATAAAAATGAAATTCAAGCTAAAGAAATTCAGCACCGACAGGCAGAAATGAGCAAGTCAGCGCCGTGAAAACGTGTTTATTCATTACGTTTTTGTGATTTAACGCGGTTGTATGCGTTCGGAACGTTACGAATTAAAACAAAATAGGTCACCTCACACAAAAACAAACAAACAAACAAACGAGCAAATACCAACCCCCAAGGAATGAAAGAGACATCAACATGAAGAACAAGCATGCCATAAAAATGAAACTCAAGCTAAAGAAATTCAGCACCGATAGGCAAAAATGACTCTGAGCAAGGCAGCGCCGTGAAAACGTGTTTATTCATTACGTTTTTGTGATTCAACGCGGTAGTATGCGTTCGAAACGTTACGAATTAAAACAAAATAGGTCACCTCACACAAAAACAAACAAACAAACAAACGAGCAAATACCAACCCCCAAGGAATGAAAGAGACATCAACATGAAGAACAAGCATGCCATAAAAATGAAACTCAAGCTAAAGAAATTCAGCACCGACAGGCAAAAATGACTCTGAGCAAGGCAGCGCCGTGAAAACGTGTTTATTTATTACGTTTTTGTGATTTAACGCGGTTGTATGCGTTCGGAACGTTACGAATTAAAACAAAATAGGTCACCTCACACAAAAACAAACAAACAAACAAACAAGCAAACACCAACCCCCAAGGAATGAAAGAGACATCAACATGAAGAACAAGCATGCCATAAAAATGAAACTCAAGCTGAAGAAATTCAGCACCGACAGGCAAAAATGACTCTTAGCAAGGCAGCGCCGTGAAAACGTGTTTATTCATTACGTTTTTGTGATTTAACGCGGTTGTATGCGTTCGGAACGAGAAGAATTAAAACAAAATGGGTCACCTCAAACGGAAAAAAAAAAATCGCCAACCCCCAAGGAATGAAAGAGACATCAACATGAAGAACAAGTATGCCATAAAAATGAAACTGAAGCTAAAGAAATTCAGCACCGACAGGCAAAAGAAGGGCAAGTCAGCGCCGTGAAAACGTGTTTGTTCGTTACGTTTTTTTGTGATTTAAAGCGGTTGTATGCATTCGGAACGATAAGAATTAAAACAAAATAGACCACCTCACACAAAAAAAAAAAACAACAACAAACACCAACCCCCAAGGAATGAAAGAGGCATCAACATGAAGAACAAGCATGCCATAAAAATGAAACTAAAGCTGAAGAAATTCAGCACCGACAGGCAAAAATGACTCTGAGCAAGGCAGCGCCGTGAAAACGTGTTTATTCATTACGTTTTTGTGATTTAACGCGGTTGTATGCGTTCGGAACGATAAGAATTAAAACAAAATAGGTCACCTCACACGGAAAAAAAAACCCAACAAAACAAACAAACCACCAACCCAAAGGAATGAAAGAGACATCAACATGAAGAACAAGTATGCCATAAAGATGAAACTCAAGCTAAAGAAATTCAGCACCGACAGGCAAAAGAAGGGCAAGTCAGCGCCGTGAAAACGTGTTTGTTCGTTACGTTTTTTGTGACTTAACGCGGTTGTATGCGTTCGTAACGATAAGAATTAAAACAAAATAGGTCACCTCACACGAAAAAACAAAAACAAAAAAAAAACACCAACCCCCAAGGAATGAAAGAGACATCAACATGAAGAACAAGCATGCCATAAAAATGAAACTAAAGCTGAAGAAATTCAGCACCGACAGGCAAAAATGACTCCGAGCAAGGCAGCGCCGTGAAAACGTGTTTATTTATTACGTTTTTGTGATTTAACGCGGTTGTATGCGTTCAGAACGATAAGAATTAAAACAAAATAGGTCACCTCACACGGAAAAAAAAACACCAACCCCCAAGGAATGAAAGAGACATCAACATGAAGAACAAGCATGCCATAAAAATGAAACTCAAGCTAAAGAAATTCAGCACCGACAGGCAAAAGAAGGGCAAGTCAGCGCCGTGAAAACGTGTTTGTTCGTTACGTTTTTTGTGACTTAACGCGGTTGTATGCGTTCGTAACGATAAGAATTAAAACAAAATAGGTCACCTCACACGAAAAAAAAGAAAGAAAAAAAATCGCCAACCCCCAAGGAATGAAAGAGACATCAACATGAAGAACAAGCATGCCATAAAAATGAAACTAAAGCTGAAGAAATTCAGCACCGACAGGCAAAAATGACTCCGAGCAAGGCAGCGCCGTGAAAACGTGTTTATTTATTACGTTTTTGTGATTTAACGCGGTTGTATGCGTTCAGAACGATAAGAATTAAAACAAAATAGGTCACCTCACACGGAAAAAAAAACACCAACCCCCAAGGAATGAAAGAGACATCAACATGAAGAACAAGTATGCCATAAAAATGAAACTCAAGCTAAAGAAATTCAGCACCGACAGGCAAAAGAAGGGCAAGTCAGCGCCGTGAAAACGTGTTTGTTCGTTACGTTTTTTGTGACTTAACGCGGTTGTATGCGTTCGTAACGATAAGAATTAAAACAAAATAGGTCACCTCCACGAAAAAACAAAAACAAAAACACCAACCCCCAAGGAATGAAAGAGACATCAACATGAAGAACAAGCATGCCATAAAAATGAATCTAAAGCTGAAGAAATTCAGCACCGACAGGCAAAAATGACTCTGAGCAAGGCAGCGCCGTGAAAACGTGTTTATTCATTACGTTTTTGTGATTTAACGCGGTTGTATGCGTTCGGAACGATAAAAATTAAAACACAATGGGTCACCTCACACGGAAAAAAAAAGAAAAAAAAAGAAAAAAAAATCGCCAACCCCCAAGGAATGAAAGAGACATCAACATAAAAAACAAATATGCCATAAAAATGAAACTCAAGCTAAAGAAATTCAGCACCGACAGGCAAAAATGACTCTGAGCAAGGCAGCGCCGTGAAAACGTGTTTATTCATTACGTTTTTGTGATTTAACGCGGTTGTATGCGTTCAGAACGATAGGAATTACTGTACGAGCTGAAATTTTCGCGTACAGATATTTTTGCAAATCTAGAACTACTTGGGGGACGTTTTCGCGTGTTGTTTATTTCGCGGTTGCGAGGGTCTAAGTAAACTAACCTTACTTATTCGCGTGTTGTTATTTTCGCGTGTTGTTATTTTCGCGGTACAAAGACGATTCGCGAAATTCGCGAAAATAAAACCACCGCGAAAATTTCAGCTCGTACACTAAAACAAAATAGGTCACCTCACACGAAAAAAAAAAAACAACAACAACACCAACCACCAAGGACTGAAAGAAACATCAACATGAAGAATAAGTATGCCATAAAAATGAAACTCAAGCTAAAGCAATATTCAGCACCGACAGGTAAAAATGAGCAAGTCAACGCCGAAAATACGTGTTTATTCATTTTTTAATACATCACCCCTTCTCAGTGACACCTTAAAACTATAAAAGCACACGTGTTTTCTTCTTTTTCTTCAATTAACAGTCAGTTATAAAGCTCTTTCACTTTGAGTCAATATCATGGCGCGGCCCGATGTGGATCGCATTGCAGTGTGAGCGCGGGCGCGAACATACAGATAATGAAATGTTGCCCGCGAGATGGCGCTATTCCACAATAGTGAAAGGGAAGGGAATATTTTGCTGTACAATGTGTACGCGTTGCGAACGCGTATGGCAAAACGCAACGCGGAAAGTACACGTACCTACGCGTTTTTGGGGTAACGCGTAGGTAAGTTTAACGTGATCAGCACTGTACATGCTGAGTAAAACTTAAAACCTAGTGGCATCTTGAGCGATTAATACTCTCCATCTACATGTACGTACACACAACTCTTTCTGACTGATGAGGAACATAGGGGATCCTTAACATGATAAATAGGGAGTAAGTACAATTATTATAAGGTGGTACAATCATTGTATATACATCCTTTTATGTTATACTTTACGCACCTTAATTTCTGTTATCAAAAAAGTGATGTTCATATCTTTTTTGTCGAAAAATGAAATAAAACATTGAATTGAACTGAAAATTGAATTAATTTCAAGGCTTTTTAAGAGTGTGGCACCCACTGTAATCAAACCCACAAGTGGTTGACCATGGTTTAAACTATGTGAACATGTATGGGCCTACATTTACACTCACGCTTTGATAGATCATGCATGCTGATGCTCAAAAATATGGCATGATTCTGGAACAGATAAGCATTGTATTGCAGTTAGTGAGTGATAAATGGAATAGTTAAGTATTATATTGAAGTTACTGAGTGATAAACCAACAGCGAGTCCCTTTATCAAATTAGTCTTCAACAACTATCCATATGCTAAATTGTATGAATTACACACAGCTGCAGTAACATTCTAGCGTTCCATTAAAGAGACAAACAATGGCTTACATCTATACGGCTGGCTTTCACACTGGATTACCTATTGTCTGTTGTAACAAACGATTTACTGGTCAATATCCCTGCAACCCACTGCATATGGTGTCATTGCACTCTGGATTAGATCCCTTGTGATGTGAACATGGTGTGTCTACCCTGGTCCAACTCCTAGTAACTTGACACCATTTAAAGGTCCCTCACTCATTGCACATGAATGTTCAGGATTAACCCTATTCTAACTGGGGGGGTCAAATTGACCCCCCCCTCGACATTTCGCGCCATGATTCCGCAACGTGCAAAGATTTTGCCGCGTCGTTTCATGACTTTTTTCATTGAAGTCTCCCGCATATTTTGAGACCAAATTTACGACGTCCGGGTACACCATTCTGAAGTTATGCAATGTTTTGCATATGCATGTCAACCCGAAACCGCTCGAATTCATGATTTCGTGTGCAAATCCAATGCAAACTGTGTTTTTTTGTTTAATTGATATAAATTAGTTTATTTCAACTTTTAACCAATGAAATAAATCAATTCTAATGTAGATAAGCTTGAAAAAGTGCCTCCAACAAATTCTGGCAAAAAAATAATAGGAAAAAGAAAACAAAAGATCGAAAAAACAATAAAATACATAAGAAATTAACAAAACAATAAAAAACAAAAGACAATGATTTTGATTGCACTATTTTTTTACAAGAAAATTGTTTGATGTGTCTTGAGGAATTCTGACACAAAAATTCAATAATCCTTCAGTCTTTTTGATGGAGTTATAGGTGAAAATATGATTTCATGTGTTAATTTGCATAATTAATTTATTAAAAAATATGAAATCAACATTTTTCTATTGTATGACGATGTAAATCTTGTAGTTGACATCCGGCTCTATGTTCAGGCAAAATTTTGCGGCGAACGCGTGATCGGCGGCCGAGATCTGAAGGGGGGGTCAAATTGACCCCCCCAGTAAAAACTTGGTCTCAAATAGCCCAGTTAGAATAGGGTTAAGATAATGTCACATAGAAAAAAAAAGATAAAGACAATCAAAACATAAATTATCTGAAATACTGACAAATACTTTAACAAAAACCTTCCTAATGATGAGAGATAAAACCTTATGCAGAGTTTGTGTTTTCTTTAATTTCTTACAGCCTAATCACATCCATTCACACTTGATTTTACACCACACATGAACAGAAATGTGTGTGGGTTTTGTTGGGTTTTTTTTTGTGATACAAACAAGAATAAAGAGGCATATAATTTCTTTATCAAAAATAATTCTTAACATAAATACTCAAATGTATATTTCAGATTTATCGCAATATCTTTCTGGTATCAATTTATACAATTATATTTTACCTCAAACTGTTTTGATAGCCATAAAATCTTTCATCTCTCTTGAATTACTATTTTCCTTAAAACAAAAATCTTCCACAGAGTTCATCTGAAAATATCACAGCAGCTCAATTGCCTTCAATTGACCATTCACACAAGCACAATGCACTTCTATATCATATAGAAGCATATTATAAACTATGCAATACTTGGTTGCTTTTCACCATACATTACTGACATGTTCCACATAAAACACAGAAGCTACTTATGTGTAGATCAGACACAATACTACAGGAACTTCAGTTCTATTACAATCTATTTACCCTCTTTACAAGTTTCTCTAACTTGTTTCCAAATGCCCTAAAGGAGAAATTGTTGATTACTCTGTCTCGCCCTGCCCTCCCTAGTCGATCCCTAAGGTCGGGTTCACGCGCAAACCGCTCCATGGCACTGGCAAAGCTTGCTGCTGTCGGCTCGCACAGAAATCCCGTTTGCTTGTGTGCTATCGTTTCGAGAGGACCCCCGCTATTGACTGCAATGACTGGCCGGTTCATGTACATGGCCTCTATTGGCACGATGCCAAAGTGTTCGTTGGATGGCGTGTACAGGAGGCACGTGCAGTTATCCAACAGTGTCAGCTTCTGGGCGTCGCTAAATGAACGCAGGAATGTCACATGATCTCCAAGACCATGCTGCTCTGAGAGGGCAACAAGCTCTTCGTAGTGCTCGCGATTCTCAACAACGCGGTCGTCGTAGCCACCGGCCATCACTAAGTGAACGTTTTGCCATTTGTCATCGGAGAGCTTTGTTTTCAGTTCACCTAAGGAGTAGGGTTGGAGGAAAACAATGTGGAAGAAATGTGGGTACACACAATGAGTATCAAAACCAAAACTCATCTATAATTCAGTGACAGTTAAGAGTTGAAAATATGAAAGTGTTGCTTTCTTTTTAATATAATACAATATTAGTATTTATTGTGTATTCATTCACGGAGACAGAAATTTGATTTACACTGGCAATATACAACGAAAAATACATTTGTACTCGAAAACAATTATACAAACTTACATACAAACCAGGTCCAATTTTAGATGTCAAATTATATGTAACATGTTCAACAACAATGTGAATTTTTCATTCCGCACCTCTACTACAAAGGAGACGATACTCACCCATGGCTTCGATCGCTAGACCGAGATTCTTCTTCCTCTCATAGCGATTAATGGACAAGAAAAGAGTCTTCACACCAGATGGTATGAGGTCACCAGCTGGCTCGATGGTCGCATTAAAGGCTGAGAAGTTGAGTGAAGGATACAATACCTCAGGCTGGACATCGCTCAGGGTTGAGAATGTCTGCTTGAAAGTCTCAGCTGCAGAAACAAGAAGAGAGAAAGGAGAAATAACTAATAAAGATTTCGAAGGTCTTCAATTCTTTTTTGTTTTCACATTTTGTGCATTTATTACATCAACTGTGCATTGTTCTATAAATGCAGCATCAAGAGAAAACATGTTTCAGGCAAGCATGAGATGTCACATACTGTTTACGTCTTCATACTGAAACATGATCAACTATTAAAGAATACACATAGGTTTAATTATTGCCATTTCATTTGCTGCTAGGAAAAGATTTCAAATGTGGTAGCCATGTCATCTGCTTAGATCATTCTTGAAATGACCAGATGAAACAAACCAATCATCAAAACAATATGGCAGCTCTTAAGTGCATCGCAACATTTATGTCAAGTTAACAACAATTTGACACGTTTTGATGTGTTTTGATGGGACCTGTGATAATCCTGCAGGCTTCTTTTTTTTTTCTCTTTCTTTTTTCCATTCCACACAGTCTTCACTCATTTTTTATTCTTCTTTTTCTGTTGGGAGTGATGTTGATGTTAAGTTGCTACAGCTACCACTTGCAAATATTTTTGTATAGACTTTGCAAAGATTCAGAAAATTGAAGAACAGAAATTACCCTAGAGTAGTGTTTTGTAAGACTATACTTGCCTGTGAAATTACTGTTGACTACTATACAGTCTGCCATTCCTGTAGTCTTTTCCTCCAGCCAGTCAATGGGTGCACGATAGAGCTTTTTCAAGAAGCTTTGTCGTTTTGTAAGCAGCAGGTCAGGAAAGTGGCAGTAGAAGAGTATCTGAAATGAGGAGGGCAATTGTCAATATCGGAAAAATACTGCAGACTTTGAGCTTTTAATACTGAAGCACATGGAGAAACTCATAAAGTGAAATAGTTGAGCTTTCCACATAAACTGCTCTTCGGTAGATTTTTGCAGGAATTGATCTTTGGTCTACATCACTATATTGACAAGGCAAGCACATATACCTGAAAATGAATAATGAGGATTCATTCGTTAAATTAATAAAAAGCCTGATGCAGTACATTCATATACTGACTTGCAGCTTTTTCACACCACTTTTAAACATGGTTTTATTTGGTCTAAAAAAAATAGGAGTACTTGGCAGGTACCTGTATATAACAATATGTAATATTCTTGAGAGGAATAGATTTTTTTTTTTTTTTTTTGCTATTAAGAAAGAGAATTATAGATACCAAACATTTGTAAAAACTAATGAGATATTACCTTGGATCGACGAATCTTGAGGAATGGAATGCAGGCGGAGATCTGGTCACAGACGATGACATCATACTGTTCTCGACTGAACAGAATCAGGTAGAGAGTGACATACACCATGCGCAAGTATGCACAGAGGGCGTAGCAGTAGCCAAATACGCTCCTTGGCAACCAGTCTCCGGCTGTGATGACCTGCATGGGGTCAACAGGTGAAGAATGGATTTATTAATTCCTACCATAATTAAACAAAGAAAAAGGAAGGCTGCACAAGAGACTCTTTGACACACCTCGGTTCATATCAAGATAGTGTACCCACATAGTGATTGCAAATCAATGCACGTTTGCAGCAAAACTATATTAGCAAAATAAGTACATGACATGAAACATCCAGCATGGCGAAATATACACCAGGGCTTGATGTTTAGCGGTAGCCTGGTGTCGAGCCATGTATTTAAATCCATCTGAAAGTCTCCATAATTTTAATTTTAGTGGGTCCTAAAACATAATGAAGCACTCACTTCATGGTGCCATTAAGGTCACCAGAACTTGAAATCACTTGTGACTGTGTGTGCGTGTGTGTCCTATCATTATTTTTTTTTTTTTTTACCTTGGTAATGTTACCACTACCAACTGCTTAGAATGCAAGTAGACTCTATTCTTTTTCTTTTTTTTTCTTTTTTCTTGCTTCACTTCCTACTGGCCACAATTTACAACTTACAAGATGCAAAATAGTCACCAAATCACTGACAATGCCTCTGAAAAAAAAAATTACTTAGTAGGAAACCTATTAGATTCAAATTAATTTTACCACTCTAGAAATTAGCATCCATGATCCACTGGCAGGATCTGCACTGTAGCGTAGGCATAGCTGTTCAATCACAGTACTTGTCAGTAGTAAAGACACCACAGTTAAATTTATTATATTGATTCATTTTCATTATCATTGACCTTTTGCAGTCTGTTCAGATGTAGGAATGTACCAAGTGTGCTATCAGCTCAGCGGGAGTTGCCATTGGCATATAACTGTTTAGAGTGGAGCTGTGCTCTTGCCTTGGAATCTGTAAGTGTAATGACTGTATCAAGTTGCTGGTTGGTAACCATTTATTGGCATTGGTAACTGGATGGGATGCGTGCACAGCAATTCAAACTTCCCACAACATTATTTACGTGTGGGACTACACACAAGCTAAAAGTGACTCTGTGTCTGACATACAAGTCGGTCTATCGTAGCTTGATAAGTTCTTATTAAAAACTTAGGAGCTGTTTCCATACCTCCAAAGTGCCATCGCTTGTCTCTTTGAAACAATGCGAAGGGTCGTGATGAGCAGTGTATAGCTTCACTGAATGCCGCCGAGTCTGCAGGGCTAGTGCGGCGTCGACTATGAGTCGCTCGGCTCCACCTATGCCCAAGTCTGGATGCAAAAAGATCACTCGAACCATCGCTGATTATTTGGTTTTACAATTGTCTTACAGTTGAGTTACAAACTCTGTTGGTTGCCGAGATATGTCTAGACTGTAAGGGAGATTGTCAAACACTGGTCGCTACTTAATCGGTATTCCTAGCGCATAGCATACACGACAACCTGAATTAAAATGTGAGGTCCAATGATCGAATGTGTTGGGTACTGCCACATAAAGCTGCAGCTGTGTATGTGTGTGTGAGTACTGTGTGTCATGCTAGCTGCTAGTTTTCTTGCACCATGTGGGGTTCGTGCGCCACCCACACCGCGACCGCGGGATCTGCTCCGCGTTGCAGCAGCAGATTCAGCCTCGCCTAGCGCCTACGTGTCGATGTAATCGATGCTGTATTTTACAATCAGCTGATGCCCGACGCGACCAGCCACCCGAACAGGTCGGAACAGGATGATGTAATCCCGGTTACAAATGATACTGACTGGGGCAAAATCAAAGCAAAACGAAGCAGTCAGAAAAGAAATCGTTTAACATCACAAAAATGTGTGATTAAATATAAATTTAATGATATTCATGTACGTTTATATGCTAATAAATACCACAGTATTGTAATCAAGGGGTATTCATAGCATGAATGCTTTTGTGTGTTGGGAGAAAGTTGTGGGGTTCGCAAGGGTGAAGAATGGATGGCAGTACATCCCATATTGCATGCCTCAACAGCAAAAATATATTCATTTTTCTGACGCAACATAGCCACATGCATGTAGATGGTAGGGTGGAATTAAGAAATAGGTCTTTCTTACAAAACATTTCTGTACGGGCAATGGTAATTCTATAAAAGCAATTCATGACATCCTTCTATTTGCCACTTGCTCAAATCATGAAAGGATCCGTTTACAAAATATATAGTCCTATGTAGGCCTATAACAGGAAATGAGGTTTTTATTTTATTTATACAAAGACGAAAGTCAATTGTTCCAATGTAAACTTAAAATTGTAAAATGTAAATGCACATACACACCATCTCTCTCCCTCATCTCCCTCCCTTTCTCTCCCATCTGTATATACATTGTATCTCTTCTCTGCCTTTATATCTTTTCTCTGTACGTGTATGTGATATAATGCTCTATCTCTGCATCTGTATAATACATTTGAAACATGCAAGTTATATATCTCTTTCTATGTATAATCATGTATCTCTTGATCTCTCTCGATCTTCATAAAACCATCACCTATATCTATACTGTTGTACATGTACACATTTTTAGTACCAGTAAATGCAATGCCAGAGAGAGGGAATTACATCATGGCTTTTATTTTTCTTTACTGAAATACAAGACAGAAACATTTCAAAATGTAATGTCATCATTTATAAACACACAGCACAAACTTAAAATATCATCATTAAATCATCTGGATGCATAGTGTAGCCACCACACAAAACAATAGGCCACAAACCCTAAAACATGTACAATTTAATTCACACTGCACATTCCGGCAACTAGTGTTTGTGCACCAATCAAGTCTGCATGACATTCACAGAGCAGAAGACAAATGATTATTTGTTAACCTATTCACTCATCTACATGAAGTCCCATTCATCTATCTACTTCCTTATTCAAGCTGACCTCGCAAAAGTCGAATTATCGCCAAAGTCAAAGGTCTTTTTAAGTCCTCTTCTCTTTATTTTCTACTGATTTTAATCCCTCATAAGTCAAATTTTCTCCATAAGTCAAAGTTATTTCTTCAGTCCATATATAGATTAGACTTAGGCGAGGTTGACATATTATTTATTAATTAATACATCCATCCATCCATTCTTCCTCCAACCTATCTAATTTCATCCAGGAAGTGGAGCTACTCAGTATAAAGCCAAGGAGAGCAGCTGCGGAACAGCCATCTCCATAGTGTACAAGTCATTCTATGTGACTCACTGATACTCAGATAGTGGGGCCTTATGGAAGCATTTTTTCCTGCATAGTGAACAGGAAAAATCGACCTAATGAGACAAGTTGCCAGCGTACATAATGGAGTTGGTGAAACACAAGACGCACAGTAGGCACAGTTTGAAGGAAAATCCCAAGACTTTTAAAAATGTTGTGACAGCAAGGATGGCATCAAATTAAAACTGTGATTGCCACTAAGACATCCAGCAGCCAGCACATAATCTTACCAAAACTTGCAACAACCAGCTTGGTTATGGGACAATCATATTACATTGCTTGCACAGAAAAAGTTCAATCCTTTCAAACACCTAAATGCTAATGCACAGGATTACTTATTCAACTCGTAGCAACAAATTACTCTTTCTTCTTTTTTTCTGGTACATAGCATGCAGGCTGATGCAATCCTGGTCATGTCAAAAGCAGAGCTTATTACACATTGTACAAGTAAAGTTTGTCAAAGTTTGCACGTCATATGCACACACACAAACTGAGGTGTTTTGAACAGTCATCCATGTACTAGAGGGCTGGTTGACGTTAAAAATGATGATACCATATTGTTGAGACCATACTTTTCTTAATTGATTTTGTCATGATACACAAGAATTATGTTATTACTTCTGTCTGCATAAACAGGGCCGGCGGAACCGGGGCGGGGGGCTCGGACCCCCCCCCCCCCCGCACACTTTTTTTTGGCACCATACAAAGGAATACATAAGGTGTCACCACTTTGGCCCCCCCCCCCCCACTTTTTTTTTTCCCCTGGAAGTGCCTAAGTGGCACTAAAAAGAAATAGATAGAAACCTTGAAGTGTGAGCACGGTAAGGCTTTGTTTTTTGCGTTGAAGACCTTTTTTTTTTTTTTTGCTTGTCAGCTGAAAAAACCCGGAAGTGGCACCCAGAACACCAAGAAGTTGCGCTGAAGGCATTTCTTTTTTTTTTCTTTTTTTTTTTTGCTTGTTAGTACATGAAACCCGGAAATGCCCCCCCCCCCCCCCCTTTGAAAACGTTCCGCCGGCGGTGATAAAAATTAGTTGATTTCATTAACACATAAAAGATATTTACATACATTTGACTTGAGAAATTATGCAGAGATAAAAAATATAATATATCACTTTTACTGGCAATTTAATACATTTTGTGCGCATACATTGTCAAGAGTTTGAACAATTTCACATTCACCATCAATTGCACAAAACCTGCACCAATTTTAATCCCTCTCTACTTCACAGACAACTTGAGACTTAAAATGTCAGATGCAATATAAAAGTTACCCCAAACAGTGCCACGGTGTGCCTCACACTTGTCGACCGAAGTATTCACAAATTACAAAAACTCTTTTCAACATTATCTATTTGTACAAAGAACTCCATTTCTGGACAAGTATGACTTGAAGGTTGATTATTACAGTTGTCAGGATGACATGTCTATCTATCATGGTTTTGTGTCGTTTAATTATTTAAGCCTTCTCTCGGCATCCTCTCATCATTCTCTCTGCATCCTCTTTCTTTTTCTTTTTTCTTTATGCGTGTGTGTGCAGCTGATGTAGAAAATTGATACTGGTTTAATTTGGCCTTAAACTCTAAATTTAATCCTAGGTGTGCTTTGAGTGCAGATTGGCACAGAAAATCTATAGCACTCATACACACTGTCCAAAATAACTGACATGGGAAGGGTGAAGCAAATCCCAATTTCAGCCTAAGGAAAAGACATTTAGGTTATTGCTATCTCACTGTTGTGAATGTGGCATTGTCTGGGAAGAACTCACAAAAGTATATTTAGCACAAGAATTTGACATTACTCCGACTTTATATGCAGACTTCCAAGACACCTTGAGATACATGATCATTCTACATACCTTGTACCACTTGTTAGCTCTGCTCTATCTTCTATGGCAAAAGGAAACAAGTTTGAATCCGAAATGTAAGCTATGACGTTACACATTTACATTTACGTCAGTTATGTTTCAAAATTGGAGTATGCTCTATCTGGATACCAAGCTTTGAGCACACACACAATGTACTAATTACTAGACGTCTAAGTCAAGATATCAAAAATTACACTGATGTTAATACAATCAACGAAAAACAGATGTCGCATTGTTTGTTTTTATAACTTACTTCCTTATGTCAAAGTAGGGCAGGTTATTCAAATTTTGATATCTTATATGCTTGAAGAGAATACAGCACAATTGATACATTTTGTAGTTCGTACAGACACTTGTCAAAAGGAGCTGGTAATAAGCCTCGAAATATATTTAGTTAAGTTATCGTCCCTAATATTTATATCTACTCTATCTTATTTGTCATCGCATATGTTCCAATTTTTGTTTGAAATTTTGAAAGAACACTAAAGCCAATGTGAAAAAAAGGTGAATTTGATGACAGCTCATAAATGATAATGGAATACAAATACACAACATTTAAAAACAACATGGTTTAGTCCCAAAGATCAATATCTTTTCCTATTAATTAGAAACTAATGAGGTATTTTCACAACTCCTTCTAGACAACACATAATATGCAAATAACAGAGAAATAACAAAATAATCCTTTTTTTTTAAATCACAAAAACAAAATCTGATGCAAATGCTTTGTTAACTGTAGTATCACGCTACAAGAGAAATATTTAAGAAAACAATCACATCAATGTTACATTAATAATATCTAAGTGGCATTCACAAACTCTACCAGAACCACTTTGCTTCAAATAGAGGATTCTTTTTATGTTTTAAAGATAAAACTTTGAGGAAATACAGCATACAGCCATACAGCCACATCCATATCATATTGCACAAAGTTGTCAAATGTTGAGCTTTAAAAATACACACAAGTTACGAAGAAACATACAGTGTAGTTGTCATTATATCAATCCCCTGGTGCCACAAACTACTACGATTGGTCAATCATTGATAATAACAAAATGTATCTTGTAAGTTGTAACTGTACATGCCTCAAATGTTGCAAGCACAAGTGTATATCTTATTCAGAATTGGGACTTTTAGGACAATTTCACATAGGGTTATATTCGCTATTAACAACCACAGAAACAGATTGAGAAATAAGGAATATATGTATATATATATTTTTTTTTTTTTTCAGGAGAAAAGCTATGGATTTCCCACCTTGGAACTGCTATATGGGGCATTTGTGTTACAAGTAGGAATATTTTTGTAAGTTGTTGATTTTGCAAATATCTGTCATTTCGCAAAATTTGGGAAAATAAAAACAGTGCGAAATATAAAATTCATCGCTGGGGTGACAAGACCTCGTATGTACAAAATGTCAAATGTTCAGGAGAGCCAAAAACATGGTGGCTAAACACTATACCGAATGGGATAGCCTTTCCTTTGACATGCCGTGGTGGCTTCATTTTTGGAGTAAGACAATTGGGATTTGGACGGGACATCACTTATCCCATTATTTGACCATTAATCAAAAAAAGTCATTTTCACCAAAATTGCAGATACAAGGTCTTGTCACCCCAGTGACGATATTGCTAATACTTTCTCATAAAAATTTGTAATAGCTACAGGGGAGGACAAGGCAAACGTATGCTGGAGGCTGAAAGACCTTCCGTTGAAGAAAAAAAACTAACAATTCTGTGCATTTCTCACAATTATACTGTTAGGGACTATTCTAGCGAAGCATAACACACATCAACATCAGTTTGAGGTGGATTTCTTCAAAGTATGGATAAATTAAGATGGAATCAGCTTTTCCCATCAACTTTAATCATGGGGAATACTCTGTGAAACTGATTGTCCCAGATGATGTTCTGTGTTAGTATTTGACTTATGCTCCACATAATAAATAATTGAATAACAGGATAGCCCAAGGCTTTTCTTTGGTGTCTAAAATTTGACTTTGAGTGACGTTCACAACAGCAACACCTTTCAGAGGAACCATGAGAGGTGCTTTTTAAGATCATGTTGTGTTGCAAAGATTGTCACACATACTTATGTTTATTGCATATCATAATGTTGTTCTTTGTGCATAAGGTGACAAACCCATGAAAAAACAAAAACAAAAACAAAAACAATATTTCTGACAAAAGTACCTCGTGCGTAAATCATAAAGATTTAACGATACAAATAAATGTCAGATTATGCAAGCAGAGTGCATTAACCCGTTGAGGACGGACTGATTATGCTACAACACGCATTTCCCATAGACACCTGCCCGAGTATACTCGGGACTCGTCCTCAACGGGTTAAGACATCATTTCATGACGAACTGTAGCTATCGATTTGACTAAAGTATATTATCACAGATTCCCTCCCATGTTGAAGACTCATTGATCTACATACACAACCAACTAATTCTTACAATTACACAACAAATATACATTCAATCTATTTCATCTAGTACATGTACTTGCATATTGTTGAGTTATCTTTAATACCAACAACGAGCTTTAGATCTGTGATGTGAACGCTAAGACGATGCCTCCTCGAGGGTTGGGCAATGGAAATAGCCATCTCCCGCATGTGCAGAGCACCATTTTTTGTCTAATTGCATCATCTTAACGTTCATGTACCATATCTAAAGCTCGCCAATGTATCAAACCACTGGGTACCATACTTGTGGCATGTTAAAACCAGCTGCTACATCAATATTTTCTGTTTCCAACATCTCTTCATACCCAATGCTGTTTTGCATACAGGTTGTTCCACATATTATCTGGTATGAGTTCAAAACAACATAAAAGTTGATGAATGCTTTACTAATAAGGATCCTGAAGGCTTCTCACTTGGCAAATATCCATCGATAAAGTTTCAAAACACCCTTAGAAACCATGATGTTGTAAAACAGGGTTTTCTTGTGTCCGAAAACTATAAGAATTAGTTTTTGTAATCATGTTCTTTAGACTAGACTTAGCAAATTATGGCCCATAGATTTTTTTCACATCCAGTTTTCCAATATCAATGCAGGCATTTACCACCTTAACAGCTTCACCTCTGTCAAACAGTTCAGAAGGCAGAACTTAGTACCTTGACAATTCTGCTCGATTTCAACAAATAAATTTATACTTCTTACAGTATACATACATGGTACTTTTTTTTGCACACTATTTTTACATGTACGTGTTCGAAGAGCTGTATTACTCACTGGCTTGCCATAGTTTGCGGCCTGTGAGAACAGACGATATCTGTAAAAATGATTCCAAAATGCCATGCAAGAACGGAGTGATGCGCGAGATCCCATGGTCATGTGAAAAGCCTTCTCACTCACCATTCTATTAATCTTATCAACAGATACCCTGACAGTTCCAGCTAAATCTCCCTTGTGCCAAACTTCATAAACGCATACATCTTCATTGCCTGCCAATCCACATTGCTAATCTGTGGGGGGAAAAAAAATGACAAAGACCCAGCTTTTCATGCCAACAGAGAAAAGGTGGCATGTCGGTTAAAAAACAAAAACAAAACAAAAGCACACAAACCTTGCAAACTTTCTTCACCCTACAGCACAGATCACCAATGGGACTGCATGTACCAATACATCCCAACCCACCACGCATTGGGGTGCCCAGCACCCTCATCCCTCTGACATGGCAGAGTAGTCTGATATTCACATCAGTGCTGGAAGCCCGCTTCACGTAAGGGAGTTTTCACTTGCGCTGTGTCAGTGTGGCTGCGGTACGTGGCCATCGACGTAGAAGTTGCGCGTTGCCTTCGGCAAGTTAATCTCCATCCCATCCAGCTCCTTACTAAGAATGATTTGGCAGCCTACAAAGGAAGGTATAGTTGAGGAAAGAAACAAATAAGCCTAACTCTGAGATGACTTCAGACTTCCACATCTACATTCTTTTTACTAAATGCCATGAGGGAATCTTAAATTCAGAAGTAGCACTCTCAATATTAGTGAACTTTGGAAAAAAAAAAAAAAGCACATCAAAGCCTAATGTGTCATATTTTGATCCACTTCTGAAGTTGGCTATACAAAATGAATACATTCATCTAATCACTTTTCTGTAAAGTTGTTCTACTAATTCAATATCTTTGTATAACATTCAAAATTCATAAAGTAACTGAAAAAAATTTGTTGGGCTGATAATGAATAGTATCTTTTACTTACTTAGCCTCGACGTTGCTGTGAGAAATGGTGCAAGGTCCAGCATATCTTCTTCCCTGTAAGGCAAAAAAAAAAAAGAAAGAAAGAAAGAAAAGAAGACATAAAACAATTACTACTTGCATTTCTTTGTTACGTTGAATCTCTTTCCTTTACAACAGTCATAGAGCTACCACAATGTCAGTTTGACAACTGATGTCTTCTCTTCAGTCTACATCATATAAATGAGCATCTGTGATTTCATTCTCCATCTTAATTGGCTAAAAATCACTCTCAAATACAAACCTGCTTAGTCATAACATTCTCTGTATAGGTCAATGAATTGTTATCTTTTATTCAATGCCTAATATAATTGTTGATTTGGATGATATGCTGGAATAAGATTTAAATAAGAAGGATTGTAGTGCATGAATTATTGCAGTTCATCAGAGACTCCAACTCTCCCGTTTTCGACGGGAGATCTCCCGCCGAAAGCCCATTTTTGCACAATCTCCCGTTCTCCCGTTTGAGATTTGATTTCTCCCGCCCTGGCTCTGTGTCTCCCGGTGGAAAGGATTTCTTACTTATTTCTATCGTATGTTGAAAAAATAAGCCTTAGATAGCACCAGACAACATCTAGAATCCTAGGAACTTCGCGCTTCGCACACATCAACTTGGAGTCTCCTGTTTGCTAGGGGTTTCGGGCGGGAGAATCTCCAGATCAGAAGGTGCTTGGGGTTGGAGTCTCTGGTTCATGTCAGAATGAAACATAATGTGCATATATACAATAACATTGAATACACCTCTTTTGTACGACAAACAAAATGAAGATGTGCTCACTTGTATACAAAATATCTCGAAAATAAAAAGAAATACTCCAGGTCTTTAACATAACTATATGTATGGATATCATTAATATCACAGCTGGAACACTACAGAAGACAAAACACTGGCATCTCTCTTAAATATCACATGGCTGGTAAGGTCCAAACAACTGACTCCTCTCATGCTTTAAGTTTATGAGAATGAAAATCTCTCCTTGTCCCAACAGATTTGACCTTTGGACAGTTGACAGTAATGCCAGGGTAAACTTGCAGTGCAAAGATATTGGAGTGCTACAAGATGCAAGAGACACATATATGGATGAGATTCTCATCAAAGCTGTGAGAAATGATACAAGCAATTTTTACACACATATTTCCACCCACTTTCGACTGAAGGATTATTTGCAGAAAGACCAGAAATTGTTACTCACTCCTCTGTGGCCTCTGGCAGAAGGTCAAAGTAGGACTCTGGCAAGATGACGTGACAAGTACAGCATGCTAATGATGCTTCACAAGCGCCTTCAAGTAAGAAACAAAACAAAGCAAAACAAAACAAATTCAAAATCATTCAAGCTTAATGAACACAGTATTGTCAGAATTCATGTTTACCTTAAATCCAAATTTTATACAACATAGGTTTAAATTTGATGTAAGTAGAAGGGGGGGGGGTATATTGAATATTAGTCTCTACTAGTAATAGAGATTGATTATGACTTAGTTTACTTGTAAGACAAGACTTGCTGTCTCATTGGACACACTATGCAGGGTTCGAAATTGGCGATGGTCCGCTGGCCATTGGCCACCCAAAATCACGTCGGACTAGCTAAAAATCGAAAAATTCTGAAGTTACTAGTCCGTCTGGCTAGCCAAAATATTGCTTCAGTGTCAAAATTGATTCTAATGATACCATAATAAGTAACCAAACAGAAATACATTTTCAGTATATGCTCTATTAGCATTACACATTTTCAAATATCTCCTTTAATAGCATAATCCACATAATCCACTCATCCCATGTAATCAATTTGCTGATTCATCTACTGTCATTTCTGGTTTCATCAACGATTTTAACAATCCAAAGAAATTTCTGCATACATTCATAATGAAAAACTACGCGAAAACAACAACAACTCTTCCCATTCTTCATTCACATCAACTTGCTAAAGATTTCCTTTCCGTGCAGATTGACTACAGAATAATGCCAGTATCTCCCGAGTCAGTCATAAAAAAAAAAATAATAATAATAATAACAGCTGCAGTACCACAACCCCTTTCAGGGGTAGATCCAGGAATTCTTTAAGAGGGGGCGCCTTTACAAAATTAAAGAAGGGCGCACGTGCCCCTCCCATTTTTTTCTTTTTAATTCCTTTGTTTTAACCAAAAAAAAAATAAAGGGGGGGGGGGCGGGACACGCATCTTGTGCACTCCCCCCTGGATCCACCACTACCTTTCATAACTTCATGGACAAACAAGTGGCCAGGAGAGAATCAAAAGTTACCAGCACTCACCTTCGATTTCAATGCCATATCTATGTGCCAAGTACATCACGTTATCGCCAACTTTTCCTGCTACCTCTATCCTCTCATCGTCCTTCGTTATGTATGTTATGTTGACACTGAGGAAACACAACAACAGAAAAACTTGACTCTGATCTAATGATTGCCTCCCCCATTGATGGCTTGATGGATTGATAGCTAAAAGGTTATCATTGATTAACTGATTGACCAACTACTTTTATCAATAAAGAGGATTTACTTTAATATTCAAGGCTACATGTAATCCACTTTATTTACATTTTGTACTACAATACACCAAGAGAAGGTATAATAACCATGCATGGAATATCACCCCCCCCCCCAAAAAAAAAAAAAAAAAATGTTAAAATGTGTTATAAATGTTCAATAGGTATTCTGCAGGGTTTCGTAGGAGCTCTCATCTGCAAGCACAACACCTGGGCGGGGAGAGTAAGTTTGCGCAAAAGACTCCTCCAAAGTATTCTCACTTTGCATAGAAACTGCATCAGTACATGCGACATGATTTGCATAGTGCATTGACCTCGTAACTAATCTGACAATAGTTTATTAATCAATCTGTTTGGCATGTGCATCCCACTGAGCAGCTAGGCAGGAATATCTATATCAAACCATACATACATGACATATCTCTCAAAGAGTTGAGCAACCACATCCCACAGAGTGTTACTGAAATACATCATGAAACTGTAAGCAAAAGTGGACTTCAAATAAAAGGGAAGTTCTTTTAATAATAGACAAGGAAAATAAACATAAAATTTACATAGACATAAACATGAACAATCACGACTACAATGACAAATGCACAACAGGTCAGTTGTGCCATATTTCACATATCATAGGTCAACATTCTACAGTGAACAGGTCCGCTTATTAAATTTACCTTTACATACCAGCCTAAACTAATTGGAACAAATCCCAAGATACAATTTACAAACCTTGTGTTTTAAACTGAATATTCTTTTTGAAAACTGAAAATGTGTCCTAAGTTTGTATTTAAATGTAAGCCTCCCATAATTTGACCACAATGCCATCAAAAAATCAACTGCCTGCTACGTAGTAGAAACCTATGCTGTTATTCACAGCCCGGTCAAACCTTGGCATGGGAGGTCGAACCTTGGCATGGGAGGTCGAACCTCGGTGCGGGTGCTGATACTCACACTTCATCTGGAGATTTTGGATCTTGCCATTCATAGTCTCCATGCCTGAGACCACCACCTGTGGAATACATTGCAGAATGTGCATGTCCATTAAAACATCAATGATGATCTAAAAACATTGCATTTTACAAGTTGACCCCTATCTGTAGGCTATTAAAACAAAGAAAAAAAAAGCTTGAATACTCAAGACAATTGTTGTTATTGAACATGGCCACATCCTTGATAATCATACTTACTTAAAGGACAAGTCCACCTTCATATACATGTGGATTGAGTGAATGCAGCAATATTAGTAGAACGTCGAACACATCATTGAAAGTTTGGGGAAATCAGACAATGCGTCCAAAAGTTATGAGTTTTTAAAGTATCTGCACAGTCACTGCTGGATGAGAAGACTACTATAGTGTATAATGTCACATTCACATACAACGCTATAAGGAAAATATAAAGAGAATTTCACAAAATGATACTTTTTGAAAAAAAAGTGTACATTTCCTTGACTCTTCACTGACGTATGTTAAGGGTAGTATGATTCCACTTTGACTTCTGAAAGAGGGAAGTCCAGTGTTCTTTTATTATGCAAGGAAAGTGAAAATATGTTGAATTTTCTTTATATTGTTGTACACATGTGATATCACAAGCTGTACCGGGTAGTAGTCTTCTCATCCAGCAGTGACTAAGCAGAAATTTAAAAAATTCATAACTTTTAAACAGATTGTCCAATTTTCCTCAAACTCTTGCTGATGGGTTCTATTAATACCACTGCATTCATTCAATTCACATGTCTATGAAGGTGAACTTGTCCTTTTTTAAATAGGATTCTAGGAATGTTCATTTAAATTATCAACTTTTCCTGTAAATTTAATCAAAGTTAAGTTTCTAATGTTAGTTTCATTAAAATCCGCCCACAACTTTTTGTGTTACTTTGCAAACAGACATATGGGATATAATAGACAAACAAATTAAATAAAAACAACAACAACAACAACAACAACAACAACAACAACAACAACAACAACAACAACAACAACAACAACGCCGACAAAAGCGTAACCGTACCCCATACCCCTCCTTGCTTGGGTCTTGCGGAGGTAAAAAGCACAGTGTTCAGTGCAGTGCATGCAGTCATTGTGAATCAAAGATAACTAACATTTTTTACTGTAGCTGGGACTACAGTAATACTAGTAGTTCACACGCAATGTCGGTGTCTAGAGAGGCTCGCTTGGACATAAATACTTACCGACAGCAGTATGTATATGCCTCGCTCTCTGAATTTGGTCGCATTTCCTTGATGTTAAATGGAAATTCGAGCCATTTCGTCTCGGTCGAGTGAGTGTCCCTCGTAGGATTGACGAAAAGATATTGTTACGAAAACTCAGCAAAACTTGCCTCATGGGTGTCGCCATGTTGTTTCCACTATTAGCCTTTATTCAGTCGTGGTCATGAGTATAGGCCATAGAGCTCTATTATAGGCCTATTTAGAGCCATTGTTTTGAGGGAGTGGGGGAACAGTTGTCTAAAATTGTATTTCTCTTGAACTTTAAATGATCCAAAGGAATGGCTTCATATCTATGAAATAATCAAAGGAAATATCTGAATCTTTGCCATCAAAAGAGAGTCAGCTGACGTAATAGAATTAAAACCAAAGAGCGTACAGAATGGTGATGGCGAGTTTACAAACCGACAGATGGCGCTAGAGCTCTTGGAAAGTAACCGTTCTCTACTACTAGTATACGGATTTAGAGCTCAGTGATTGTTTAGGCCTATTGTTCGGGACAACGGAGTTTTGGGAAAGATCTTTACAAGCCACTCGTGAGAGGGTTGAATTTTTCGCTATGTTATTGTTGTTGTTGTTTTGTGTTTAGTGGCGTTTTCCATTCTCTTTAGAATATTCACGCCAAACACTGCTCTATAAATTTCTTTTCCCTTTATCATTTTTTTTTCTTATACAAAAAGGAAAATATTGTAATGAGAACCCTTGGTCAGCTGTCGGTACGTCTATTTGCCTGCTTAAAGTATATCTTCTGGCCAATCCGGCTACAGAAGAAAGCGCGTATTCGTGCTACAAGTAATTACATGACCAATAATAATTGATTGATTTAAGTTGGGTCTCTTTCGTAAAAGCAGACATTCGGGCACCATTTCATGATAGTTGTCAGCCTTGACAAGTTGTCATGTCAGTCTCTGACCTAGAGTGTAAATCGTAAATCAGGGGCGGATCGATCCATAGCAAGAATTCCATTAAAGGGGGGGGGGGAGGGGGAGGGGGAGGCGAAAAAAATATATATTCTGGTGCCACTTCCGGGTTTCATCGACTGACAAGCAAGCAAAAAAACAACAACAACAAAAACACAGAAACAAACTTTATCAAAACAAAACAAAAAACGCCTAAGCACGCTATTTCCTCTTTTGTTTATTTCTAAAGAAAAATAAAGGGGGCGCGTGCCCGGGGAGCCCCCCCCCCCCCCCGATCCACCACTGTGGGCAGGCCTTGGGAGGGGGGAGGGGGGTGGGGAGCTGCATACCCCCCCCCCCATCCACGCACACATATCTGTGTATGACAGTGTTTATGAGTGTGTGTGTGTGTGTGTGTGTGTGTGTGTGTCTTTAAAAAATCGGGAAAAAGTAAGAAAGACAAATTTGGAAACAAGTCGGAAACAACAACAACAACAATCCGGACAAAGAAACAACGACACCATGACTTTCCGAAGGTTTCGTCCTAGACTTTACTGTCTAAGGGGTACCCCCACCCAACCTTTCCCTGGTTTCGCGGCCGCTGTTACGGTCTCTAGGCTTGCCTGACGCTGCTCTCTTCCTTCAAGACTGAAGTGTCACGCAAAGTGACTGATCAGCCAAGCAAAAATATAATAGTTTGGTTTGGTTTGGTTTATTTTTGCATTTTTGCAGTACTGTAATAGTTTATTACAGTACTGGAAATTCGTAACAGAAAACATGAAATTCCTCTTTGCCTCTTTCAACAAGTGAAAATGATAGAATGTATATAAAGCTCAGAGGTGAATCTGTCAAAATACAATGATCACGATCTTTATTGTCAAATGTGTATATCTCTTTCTTTTTTTTGGGGGGGGGGGATGGGGGAGGGGGCTTTGTTTTTCATCCTAGATTTCATTTTAACTAGGAGTTGGACAATCAGTTGCAATGAGGACCTATATTTCTCTTTCCTGGCTTGTTTCTATCTGTGGTCCCTTGCTCAAATGCCTGTCTATATAAAATAATATTTGAGTGTTTCGGCTCTTTTGTTTGTTGGTTTGGTTGGTTGGTTGGTTGTTGTTGTGTTTTTTTTTAATGTCTGTGCATGCCACCACTCTGACAACATTCAGAGAGGCATGCTCTACCCTCAATACAACTTTGCAGTCATTCGATACTGGATCTCTTATTCGTCAAGATGCATTCAGATTTTACCAGCACAGTGCACGTTCTTTTATTGTTTAAAATAATAGAGATCATTACCGCGGCACCTCCTCACGACACATTAACTGTTCATCCTTATAATTATATAGCTTCTTGGAGCAGCTGCAAGAGGGATTACCTCACTCGCGAGTATCATCACAAGTATCAATTTGTTTCATTCAACGGCGAAAAAAAAAATGTTCAATGTCATTCGGTTGTCGTCCTTGTGTGTGTGTGTGTTTTTTTTTTTTTTGGTGCTATAGGCCTATATGTTTTCCAACTTATTATGTCTGTTTCCATTTTATTTATCTTTCCGTTTTTCAATTGTCCGTTTTATTTTTGGTGGTTATGATCGTCCTTTGCTTGAAAGAGTTTTAATTTCATAAATTCTCTCCAAAATCTCCTATATACAAGCTTTGCTTTTTAGTAGGTTCCTCATATTGCACGTCACGTCCTTATACATTTGTGCTATTTTGTTTCAAATTGACTGTTGTGTTAAACACTTTTTTTCTGAAATCAAATGGAATAAAAAACTTGTATGAGATGTGGAATATGGAACATGAATAGAAAAAAAAAAAATCCATGACGTGTTTTCGTGTTTGTTTATTGGTTTGTGTTTTCAATCTCACTGCAAACACGAACATGACGAACACTACACTGTAAAAACATCGGTGTTAGATTTAACACCACGGGTGTTAAATCTAACACCGATCAAACTTCAATAAAGGACCACACCCACAGGTGTTAAAAATGCACTGTGATGGTGTTGAAAAGTGTTCACCTGACACTTCGTGGTGTTAATTTGACACTGTACCTGGTGTTATTTTGACACTGTATTGGTGTTAATTCAAAAATGACACCACATGGTGTTGATTTGATATTTGCTGGTGTTAATATCAATGGTTTAACACCCGTCCAGCTTCAATAAGGGACCACACCCGCTGGTGTTACTTTGGTGTAAATTTATTTTCACATTTTTTTCAAAAATTTAGTATTTTAATGTAAAATTCTTGATCGTCTTGTTTAAATTAAAAATCAACAAGAAGTGCAGTTACTAAGAAACTCTTCAAAAACAGTTTAAAATTTGGAAATGACACCCGTAGGTGTTAATTTAACACCATAAATGAGCACCGAAAATTTAACACCAGCTCGGTGTTCACTATTTAACACCGGACTTTTTGCAGTGTATAGTCTTAGCCAGAAAGTTGATATTAGTTTGACATGCACATTTTCTTTCCCCGGGAAGTTATAGGCCTACCTGAAGAAAAAAAAAAAAGAAGAAGAGGAGCTAGGAGTATATTCGATACAATAATAAGTAGGCCTATATGACACACTATATTTAGAGTATAAAAACATGAATAAAATTGAATATAATTTGTCAATTAGTAATATCCGAATATGAGGCCGGCACACCCGCGCACACGAAAACCTATACTGAGCGGACTCAAACCGACAGCACATAAAATAAATAAACTCTTATAGGCAAAAGAAGAAAAAGAAGAAGGAGAAGAAGAAAAAAAAAAGAAAAGAAAAGAAGAAACAAGGAAGCACGGGCAAGTTAAGTATTGATTTAAAGATGAGAAAATAATGTCTTCAACACAGTCTTATACACTGTAAAAACATCGGTGTTAGATTTAACACCACAGGTGTTAAATCTAACACCGATCAAACTTCAATAAAGGACCACACCCACAGGTGTTAGAAATGCACTGTGATGGTGTTGAAAAGTGTTCACCTGACACTTCGTGGTGTTAATTTGACACTGTACCTGGTGTTATTTTGACACTGTACTGGTGTTAATTCAAAAATGACACCACATGGTGTTGATTTGATATTTGTTGGTGTTAATATCAATGGTTTAACACCCGTCCAGCTTCAATAAGGGACCACACCGGCTGGTGTTACTTTGGTGTAAATTCATTTTCACATTTTTTCAAAAATCTAGTATTTTAATGTAAAATTCTTGATCGTCTTGTTTAGATTAACAATCAACAAGAAGTGCAGTTACTAAGAAACTCTTCAAAAAACAGTTTAAAACTTGGAAATGACACCCGTAGGTGTTAATTTAACACCATAAATGAGCACCGAAAATTTAACACCAGCGCGGTGTTCACTTTTTAACACCGGACTTTTTGCAGTGTATAAAAATGGTTGCGTCGCTGCTTTTTTACGATCCCGTATGGCCTCTGGGAGGGGTTGCGCCAAATGGCGTGGGTTCCTATACCCTGTTCACTTGGTGTACCTGGCCCGGTGTGTGTGCATGTGTCTAACAATATTACAAATCCCGTACACGAAGTTCCAAGAACTTTACAAAAATTTAGTAGCAAATTTTGTTTACAAAAGAGAAAGAAAATAATGAGTGACTAGTATATTGGGGACTATTGGCATTGAAAATAGGGATAAGAGCAAAGAGTGAGAATATAGGAACAAAGACTAACCGGAAGAATATAAGGAGGGGAGAAGAACAACCTCTTACATCAATGGAAATGAGCCCTGTTAAGGGAATACTGTAAGACATAATAAATAAGGTAGCCCTATATAATTATGATATCCATATGTAGCAATATTAGATATTTGAGACTAAAGCTGCTGAAAAAAAAAGAGAAGAAGAAAATGATCCCCGCGTGATAATGTTGATATTAAGAAACAAACAAACAAACAAACCCATCGTCATTTAACAGGACGGTGAAGTATCATTGGAAAGATTTAATTTTTCTCTGTTTCCTCGATGATGGCCTCACTTTGGAAAATTCAAAAGTGACGTCATCTATTTTTTTGTTGCATTTTCAAACTCTTTTAAAACATTTTCTTTGTTGTCGTCCCCAAATAAAAGTGAATACAAACATAATTTTTAGCTTGCCACTGCGGGACACAGTGTAAGAAATTAAATCACATGTAAATATTACGATTTTTGCTGGCAAGCCGATCAAAATTGATATTTCAAATTATTCTTTTTCCCCTCTCTCCCAAAGTTATATACCAGGGAGGTGTAAGAAAAGGAGAGACAACTCCTGCTCTCCTTTGAAGGATGCGCGGCACCGCCGAGAAGTTATGCGCTTAACTACTAGTATGCAGGTGGAAATCAGGTGCTTTGACAAAAGAGAGCATCAATAATCGGGACTAGCGCTCTCACATCTAGAAATACTTGCCCCTACTGCATTTCGCTCTCTCTCTCTTTCAATGTGATGGCAACAATGAATTTGTGTACCTTGAATTGGAGCAGCGAATCAAAATGCAGTGTAAAACTAACAATTTTAACAGCAAATATTTTAAAAGCACGCTGGAGCACGCTTTAGCGGAGTACTTTATTTGAAGGATCAAAATATCCCAGATTAAAGGATAGAAAACTAGCATGCGGAAATGTGCGCATTATAGAAAAATATTAGGTTTTTAAGAGGGCCTAATTTTCATTTCACTTCGATTTGCGCATTACGAAGAAACTAGAAATACATGTTTATAATATTGAATTCTTTCCTAAACTACTCTTAATCAATTCGAGTATTTCATTTAAAACTTTACGAGGAAATAAAGCTTGTAATTCAACGAAAGGTGAAATGCGTTCTTCGTCTCCGAACTTCGCCTTGCAACTAGAGCGATGCAGAGCATGACTTCAAAGCGTATAGTGGAATGCTAGATATCCCATTGTAACGTTCTGAACCCAAACATTGTGTTTGCATGAATAGTCTCTCCTTTTCTTACACCTCCCTGGTTATCCTCAAGATGAACTGAGTTAATACAGGATTTAACCCGGTAACATCGCTCGTTTTTATTAGTAAATTTATGTGTTTTCCTTCAAACAGAGACGTATTTCATAATGTAATCTGCCTAATCCTCCCCTGCAAACCACCGTAAGATGATGTCACACACTACTGGTATTTTTCTTAATCTTCTTGTTTGTTTTGGTTTTTAATGACATGCATGTTTTATCAACTTGTGAATAATAAACCACATTTGGTACAGTGTATTCCGAAAGACAGGTGACACTCTCGTTGCATTCATTTTCGTCACACTTTCGCCGAAACGCCCTCACGTGTCGTCTGTGACGGTTGCATGCAAAAACCCTCGATTTCGATTGCAGTCGTGTCGATGGCTTCGGCAAGCACAACATCCACAGAGCTAGCAATGCTTACATACAGTAGCATAGCGTGCATAGCCTGTGTATGTGCGATCGGGGGAGTCTATGCACCTTCTTGCATGCCGAAACAAAACAATACAAACACTGCACGACGCACTATCCACGCATCAAATCGTGTATAAGTATAATCGAGGATCGGGGGGACAACGCGGTACGGCAATAGAGCAGCAGTTAGTGTGTGTGCGCGAAGACGATCCTGATCCTGTGTAGTATGCTGTGACTCGACGACTACGCTTAATTTTACGGCGTTCAGCCGATCGAAGGTGTATTGGCAGGTTGGGAAATTTGCTGTTGTCGTTATTCGCGGTTTTATTCAGCGCTAACATTATGGAAAAGAAACTGAACGTTATTTTTCCTCTTGAAAGTTAAGAGAACACACGACAGAGCTGTCCATGGATAATTTCCCGGACATAGTATATCGTACGGGCATCGCATTGACGCTTACGTCGGACGTGTAGCTGCAGCATAACCCCAGCGGCGAGCGAAGACAGTTGAAGGGGGAGAACATGGCGTCGGGAACAAGAGGCCGTAAGCTCGTCGCGTTTGCGGCTTCAGCGCTGTGGCTATTACTTATTTTCTCTCGTATCAAAGCTGAGAAGACGAACCAGTCAACAGAACCACAGCAGACTGGCCCAGAAGGTCCCGAAAAAGAGGATACTGCAAACTCTAAGAAAAAACTACCAGAATTTCCAAACGGAGTCATCAAGTTCAATAACCCAGATTTGTTGAAAGGATTGACGGGCAACGCTCGCCCACCGGCCGCTAACAAGCGGCAAAGCTATGCCGTTGTTGAAGCCGAGTTTAGGTCTGGAGTAACAACGAGTCTCATAAGCGAAGCACAAACTTTGGCCAAGAAATTTTCTCAAATTGTTGAAGAGGAACTGGGATACACTTCTATGCAGGTAATTTCATCTTTTTCGTACAATGTAATTTTCTAGAGTTTCTATTAGTGTATAAACTATGATAAATGTCGGCGATAACTAACGTTAGTAATAATAACCATGATAACTTACTCAAGTAGGCGCCTAACTGAATCATTGAATCGACCCCTACTACACTGTAAGTTAGCCAGGCCTACCACCTGACTACTACATAGTGTATGTCCCCTATTATTAGCCTCTAACGTTAGGTACCTAGATCTATATTCCATGATTGAACATCAACTCTAACACTAACAGTTAGAGTGCTTCGTTTTGGAATGCTTGTGTATTGTACATTTCGATTGTGATTGATGCTGATGTGAAGAAAAAGGACAAATTTCACAAATTGAATCTGTTAAAGAGTGTTGACTGTTGTTCTGGAGTTGTTGTTGTTGCAGATCGTGAATTTATGTGCTTTGCTGCCTTTAAATATTAACACTCGAATCTGTTTAGTATTTGTCCACTGCAGTATCATGCTATGTACAGTAATGTTCTATTGACTATTGTATAGCAGGGTTTGACATTAGCGATGGTCTGGTGGCCCAGATGGCGTGGCCCAGATGGCGATGGCTCAGATAACTAGTAGTCCTTAGTAAAAATTGATGCTGACCTTGGGTCACCAAATTTCAAAAAAAAAAAAGGCTATCTTTTGGTGACCCAATCAGGCACTTTGGATTCAAAATGGATTGTTATGTTTGCATTTATTTGTGGCCATTACGTTTCTTCTTTGGGCCACCAAAATGTCAGATTTGAAGATTTTAATGTCATAATTGTCCAAATAGGCCACCAGAGGAAAAAAAAAAGTTAGTGTTTACCATCGAATCGTGCTATGGAAAAGTATAGAACAAAAAATGTTCTAAACCTCAATCTGAAATGATCAATGAGCTTTTGAATAGGAAAGCCAAAGGCAAACCCAACCAGGTACGTATCATAGTCAGATGATCTTATTTTGATCATAGCATCTCAAATGGAAGAGTGAGATCTGAACAGAAAGTGAAATTTGGTGGAAGTATTGCAACGAAGGGATGAAGAATAAATCTGTCATCTACAATCCATTCTTATGTAATTTGCCGAATTATTTTTTCCCACCAAGTTTTTAATGATATGCAAGATAATGCATAAAGACAGGTGAACTGAACATAATGATCTTAGATGCTTACTTTCATTGGTGGAAGAAACAAACAGTCAAGCTTCGAGAAGAGAACATTGATCTATAGTTTGTGACTTTCTACACTACGTCAAGAGGGGATTTTAATGCAAAAACACAGGTTTTCTTTTAGATAAAGAAGTCAGTAAACCATTGAGTACAAATATAAAGAGTATGTTTGTCATTGTTCTGGTATATATTGAGAAGCAACCAAAGAGATATTACTTTGATGAGTATGGTCAGCAGAAATAAAACTGTTTTCCTCACTCTTTAGTACTGTATGATTGTTTGTCATGTACAATGTAAGTTGCATGCAAGAGAGACCCATGAAATGCAAATCTTCTGAGTGGAATAGAGAAGAGGGAGAAAGAAAGAAGGATTTCTTGCCAGGCATCTTGGTCTAGGGGTAACTGAGTCCAGCCTTGGCCTTGTAATGGGGTCACCTCTGGAGGGGTAAAGCAAGCTTTTGACAGGGAGAGTATATCTGGCAGGAGGGGGAGAGACTTTAAATCCCTGTTGCAGGTCATATTGGTACTGTAATGGGATTAGAGAACTGGATTGAATTTTTGGCTGCAGTCCTCCCCTCAACCTGGTTGGGATTACAGCGACATGTTTGTGCTTGAGCAGTCGAAGCAGATTGTTATTAGACGGGAGCAACTGTGTGTGCATAACCTAATTTTTTCTTTTGGAATAATTTTTTTTTTTTTTTTTGTGTGTGTATGTTCCATCAGAACTTCATAATCACACCTTCATTTCTCTATGTAGGGCCTATAGTATAATGCTTTGAGAGATGAGAATTAGATATTGTGTGTGAGGGAATATACCTGGTACATGTATATATTTTTCATATCTTAATTACTCATTCAGGTTCATAATTTGACAGTGCTAAAAAAAAGGTTTAAAATTAAGAGAAGAAGCAGGTTTGCGACAGAGGTTTTTGACAATGACATTTTCTACTGTCTGCTGTCATGAGTGAAAATAGGATGACCTATTGAAAAGACACTAAGATAGCAAACAAATCCCATCAGGCCTACAATGTATCTCTATCCCAATCAGCTTATCACAAGTTGGCCTTGAGATGGTAAAACAACTGTATGTTGAAAATTTAGGAAAGTTGACTTTTAATAGTCACATACAGTCAACCTTGCCTAAGTCAAATCTGTTTGGACTGAAGAAATAGCTTCGACTTAAAGGGACTGTACAGTACTGGTTGAGGTAGGGATTCATGTTTTGAACATTCCGAAGTGAGATAATGAAAAGCCTCTCATGAAATATGAAAGAGCATGTAATTTTAAGAAGGATTCAACATTTATTTGATGAAAATTGGTTTTCAAATGGCTGAGATATCCAAAAAAGTGCTAATAATAAAAGGCGACATGCCCCAACTTTATTAGTAACTCTTTGTTTCACCTTGTTTTTGGATATCTCAGCCATTTCAAAACCGATTTTCATCGAATAAACTTTTGATACCCCTTAGAATCACATGCTCTTTGACATCTCATAGAATGGTTTCTGAATATCTCACAAAACGTTAAAAGCTAAATCTTCACCTCGACCAGAACTGTACACACCCTTTAATAGGAAAAATTTGACTTAATATCTGAGGGATTAAAATCAATAGAATATATAAACAGAAGAGGACTTGAAGAACCCTTCAACTTTAGGTGATTATTCGACTTTGTAATATGTGAGGTCGACTTGAGCAAGGTTGACTGTATTTCAATTTGTAATCTAATCTAAGAGTGATCTAATCTGAGCTGTAAATGTGTTTCAAAACAGCTTTGAGTTTATCAACTCTACACAAAGGTGCTTCTGGCTCAAACTCGTTTGCGATCACACTTTTGTTGCCATTTTAGAAACTTGTTTCGAACCCCATATCAAAACAGCATTGTGTTTACCAACTGCCCAAAACTCCCTACAAGTGTTGTTTGGAAACCTTAATTCTCCAGCAGAAGTGAGTTGATACAGTACAATTGTACATGCACCCAAGAACAACTTGAATGGACAATGTGCTTGGTAGAAGACTGGTGCAACTCTGCTTTTAGTCAGCTAGCAAGAGAGTAAAGTTATGAGACATGCTTTGATATGATATTAACAGTCTGAAAGTAGACCGGGCTGCCATAGCAGCTGGGAATATTTACTCCTGGGCTGAGTGTACAGGCCAGGTATGAATGTTATGAAAAGAGAGAATGTTGAGATGTGAGTTTTCTTCAGTGTTTCTTCAAATAGAGAATATTGCCAGGTCCAGGGGATGATACACCTGATGCAGGTGGCCCAACTGTACAATGTACTTCACTGCTTGTGGGGAACTTGTGAGCTGACCACCATGTCCTGGAACTACAACTTTAAGAATTATGTCAGGAGTGTCTGGAACAAGGAGTGATAGTCAGGATGCTTTCTTTTTTTTTTCTTTGTGATCAGTATTAAATGCGAGAATTGCATGATGTTATGATGCAAACACTTAATATCCCTCAAATTCTGGATCCGCATCACTCTGAAGTCTGTGCGAGAGAGACTAGCGCAAAGAGTGTAAAATGCAATCTGCGTGAACAATGGCACTCTTTGCCAGATACCGGTGAATGGGACTCCTTTTGGAGCTAGGGAACAACAAAGCACCTTGGCTTCCCCCCCTTTTCTGGGTGTATTAAACACCATTCATTGGGCCGTGATCGCCTGCCACAAGCCATTAAGTTTCGGGATTAAAGAGGTGGAGGGGAGGCATGTACATACGGACAGGGAATATGACTTGTACATATACCAGTGCCACCCAGAAAGAAGCCCATTAAAGGTCTGATGATGGGTTCTTGGTGTGACCTCACCTGTTTTGCAATGTATTGTCCAATACTGGGTTAATGCGGGAGATGAAGATGGTATCTTCTTGCTCATTAACTCTAATTTGTTGAGAAAAAGTTTGCGTTTACAATGTATGCCACTGAAATGATGCTTAACCAAAGATACATAAACTTGTTATGTGGTTGGCAGTGAGGTAAAATAAGAATCCCTTTTATAAGACTGTATACCGGTAAGTGTATAAAACATAAAATCTACAATGAAATTGGGGTAGGACCTACACCATGAACATTGTATCTCCTCCTCAATACAAATACTGTAACTTTTGCATATTTTTTTTAGTACAGTATAATCTCAACAAACATAATACAGGTGCAAAGGTGCTGGAAGATAAAATATCCCTTTATGTCCAATTTATCACTTTTTTTTTCAAACACTTATTTTTGTTGGTTCTTGTAATTGGCTAGATTATCATGACATTAAAGGATGTATTTATATACTTTTTTTGTGGGCTGTGATAAACCTGTGTAGATTTACACTGTATGTTTGCAGAATTTCATTTGTCAGCATATTACTCTTTCAAGTTTGCTCAGTGACATATTAAATGTGTTGTGACATATTTGCTCACACGGTGTAAAATATCCATTTTCCCCTCAAATTGATGCAGGGCGGGGATTATGTTCTGCTTGGCGTAGCAGAACAAAACTCATCTCATTTTCTGCATCATTTGATAGGCTAAGTGTCCTTTCCTTGCTTCTATGCAAAGCAGTTTCTCTTTTCTTTTATTTTCTATTCCCCATTTGTTGATTGTGTGTGTGTGTATGGGGGGGGGGGGGGTATATATTTTTGTTTGGAATATGTTTGTTTTGTTGAGTTGAGTTGAGTTGAGTTTATTAACAACATGTGAATATGATAACATAACATGAAATTCCATAGGGTAAGATACAATAACATGAACATTTTTTATGAGAATACAATGATTTTGTACAAGGTTCTTACAGCTATGCAAGCATATATTTTACATACTTGTATTTATCTTACATAAGAATACATGTGGTATAATAGATTTAGTTTCGTTGTGATACATCACTGAAAAGGCAAAGAGTATGAATAAGTATGTAATGTAGAAATACGCACTGATAGACAAACGTTCTGAAAAAAGCAAAAAAGAAAAACAGAAGATAATGTTGTTAAAGGGGGAACCAAAAGTTAGCACAAGTGTTAGATACACAAAATGTGAACAATAGTTTATAATAAAAAATGTTGCCAGACTAAACCGTATACAATTATGGTTTAATGAGAAAAATACTGATCTCCTTATATCTAAGGCTTTATTGCAAAAATTTTATGTGGTAGGATGTTTTGTGACACAACAGACCTACACATATAATGCATCAAATATGATATCTTGGAACATTTTTTAAATCACTGTTTCCAAAGGTAAACAGGACCTTTAAGAAGTTAAACCTCAGTGAAGTGTGTTTTATGTTGCATAACATGATTCATAAAGCTCATGTGGTGCAACTCCAATTTTCATGGATTATAATGCATATATTTTAGAAAGAAAATATTTTTTCCTGTCTTATTGATTGTGATAGGAAGAGTTGGCCCACGTTTGCACTGCACTTTTAATAAGTCAAAGCTGCCCCTTCAGAAAGAAGTACAGGTGAACCGTCGCAACACTATGGATACTTTTGTTGATATACAGTATGTCGGGGGAAAAAAATATGCTGTAAACTTTGCTCTTTTGAGATTGACAGCATTGTGTTGAGTGGGGTTGGGATGTAGGTAGGTGCCTACCCTTTGCTAATGCCTTTGTAAAACATTTATTTCTATGGATGCGTAGGTGCTCTATCTTTCTATTGACATCATATTGAGTATCTATGAAGTCATGGCATTCAGGTGCGTGATGATTAAAAAAAAATTATATTATGACTACAGCATTCAGACTTGCTGCTGTGTCGCAGCAATCATTCAAAGAGCATTCAGACTGTATGCCCTGGTTTTGAACGAATAGTCTACATTAGCAATGGAAGTTGAGTCATATGTGTACAAAATGAATGATGACTCTCACTCATGCAGTATGAATTTTGGTAATGATTTGCTGCGTTGATGAAGTCTATTGATACAAATTTTAAATTTTGAAGGTACAGGTACTTGTAGGGTCAACTGTGGACATGCTGTCGACATGCTGTGCACAGGCTGTGCTCAGATACAGGCATCAATGTCTGACTGTTTGGACAGGTGTATTATACAAATTCTAGTGCATGATCTGTGCATTGTAAATCAAATCTATTTTATGCAAGTCAATTGAAAAAAAAAATGTTTCTACACAAATGCATTCAGACTAAAAAAAGTTTATTTTAAACTGAATTGTTTCCACATGTCATGTACACTGAATTGAAATTAGTACTTTTTAGCGGGGGAGGGGGTGGGCAATCTCATCCAACACAACAACAACAACAGCACACACACACACATACGAATATAGGCCTGATACAAGAGATAAGACAAGCTCAGGAATGCTTTGTAGGCCACTCAAACATCAGAGTTTACAAGTCTTCATCCCCCTTGATGAGTCAAGAAGAATTCCTGTCAGGAGGTGTCCTTACGACCACTCAGAGAGGGATATTTCTCTTGTTCCCCCGCCACTTAACTTAACGCGAGTGAGTCCGAGCAGCCAGCGTGCCCACAAAATTATGACTAGTCTTGGACAATGCAATGGGCTGTTTGCACAAAAAGAGCAACTCGCCTCAACAGCACTGGCCTTCTCCTCGCAGTGACCTCGTTAAAGCTCGGTTTTATCACTCCGGGCAGAGCCATTAGAGACTTGGCAAACAGGGGTTTATGGCAGGAAAAATAAAAAAGAAGAAAAAGAAGAAGAATGAAAATAGAAAAAAAAAGGAGAAATAGGCAGGAAAAATATATGCGAGCAGGACCCCTTTTTGATAGTTTGGTGGAGGAATACCTTTGAAGGAATAAAGATTTTTTTTTTTTCTCAAGGCTTTTTGTTAAGTTATCAGGTATACATCTCAGCTGCATCAATGGAATGCCCCCCCCCCCCCACCCTTCTTATGTATTGCACACAGTTATTATGCGGTCAATTCTACTGATGGAATAACATATCCCCAGGGAAGGATCATGTTTGAATGAGGGGAACAACTTCCATCTATTATATAATTTCCAGTATGATTTTATTTTAAAGGGGCATTCTGGACAATTTTGATAATTGCACATCATATAGGCCCTAGGACATATACCGATAAATCCATAGACTTGAGTTGTGGATCGATAGATTTTATAGTAGAGAAACCAATAGTCTGAAAAATCTTATTGAAAACAAATTACACTGAACAATGTTGATGACATAGGAGGCTCACATATTTCAGAAATGTAGCAGTGTAATTCCATTACAATATCACTTGCTTTCAGTTCACCTGTGTAGAATCTATGCATGCCTTCTTCTTTTGTTTTGCTTCCTTGAGCCCCAACTCATGCATTCTTATGGTGAGGCTGCCATGTCATCATCTTTGTTCATTGCATTTTGTTATAACTGAAAATATTCTTATTCTTCATCGCAAGCATTATACTGTAGAGTTAATGTCATTATTGCCTAGTTGAAGCTATCGTCTGTAGCCCGTTATCTACCACTTCAATATACACCTGTAGTCCATTATCATACTGCAGTCCTCCAAAAATTTAGCGGCATAGGCGTTTTCACATCAGCCCGATAAAAATCCAAGCTCGTGATATTTTTCGTGACTGCCTATTTCATTTCCTATTTACATCAGCCCGAACATTATCAAATAGCGAGCTAGTTCGCATTAATTATCCTGCTATATCGGAAATTTCCCGAGTCTGACTCGAGAAATTTTCTCGATCAATTAGCGCGCTAATTTGTATTCACATTATCAAATAGCGCGCTATTTCGTGATCGGGTTAATTTCTCAAGTCAGAATATACAGTTGTAGCGCGCTATTTCGAAACATCAGGCTGATGTGAAAACGCCTTTATGGTGTATAGATACTGGTGAAGAAAGCATGGAAAGACGACTAGACCACTACACAAGGCAGGAGGAGCTGCCTTTTTAGTCATGCAAGGACGAGTCGCCTCTTAGACTTATTATGCAGGCGAGTGTTTGATCTGATGTAGCGCGACTTTGACTTTCCTGAGTCCATATTTGCCGGCTCCTAACTGCTTTTGTGGTGCCAGGGCCCCATAAACATCCCTCTGTTTACTGTGTGGTGGGACTATTGTTGCGTGCGTGCTGGATGCGGTGAACACCGCAAAAAGGAGATGTGGCCACAGTTTTTGGGACTATCTGTACATGTGTGTGTGTGTGTGTGTGTGTGTTATGTATGAGCATGCATGTGTGTTTTGCTTTCAGAATTTTGAGCATGTTTTGAAATAAAATGTACATTGTAGGTAGTTGAGCACAGTATTCTCAGCCTCCCAAACTGGGTTGATGGGCTTTACCATTACTGTTCAGTAACACACAAAGCAATACATTCACATCTTTTCATTAAAATTAGAATTCTGAGTCAAAAAGATGAAACAAACATATAAAGGATCAATGACTGAAAGGATATATTGTAGGATACTACAAGAAAAGCTTTCAGAACTAAGTTGACCCATTTTATCTGGACACTTTTGTGTACATCAGAAACGTTCGCATGTACCCTCAAAAAATTTCCTTTGCCACCACTGTTGAAGTGAGACTCTCTTCTTTTCTGATATAATTCCTTTATGTTGTTTCTTGAACAGATGCTTGGAGATAGCTGTGTTTCTGAGGTATAGTTCCCCAATTCTCTGTCGTTTACACTGCCCAAGGAGCATTGAAAACAAAACTATTTGGATCTATCCATCTTTCACATGGATTGTATCATTTGATATGATTCAGTCTCCGTTAATGCATGGAAATGCCCTTCGTTCTCCCCCCCCCCCCCCTTCACACATACCTGAGCACCACCACCATTCATCTACATAAACGGTAAATATAAAATCAAGATAAACCTGTTTGCCGTAGTGATTATAGACCCAGATAGGCTGCAAACTCTTTACCGCTATAAGCCACAACTTCTTTCCTCCCTTCAGAAAGAAAGAGAGAGAGAGATAGAAGGAGAGAGAGAGAGATGGAGGGGTTGAGGGAGAGAGATGGAAGAGGGAATGCTAGAAATATGTGAGAAAAAGAAATTGTTCCCTTCATCCCAATTCTTGAATCGTGCCTTGCGTTTTATCGTGAGCCATTGTTTGATCCCCTTTTCTTCCGCACACTTGATCTTCGATGATATCTGAAGGTGTTTTCCAAGGTCTGTGTGGCTTGATATTTCACATGCACCTAAACAATTTATATATGGCAGTGTACAATAGTGGATGTGAGTATTCAAAATGTTTTCATATTGTACACTGGCGTACAGGCGTGATGTGCATGGAAGCCATGCTTTTCCATTGCCAAAACCTTTATAGGAAGGTAGAATACATGCTGCATTATTTTCATTACATTCTGAAAGGCTTAAAGTGAACCCACCCCTCCATCTGCCACTTCATTTATATTCAATCGCGAGTCAGAAGTTGATGCTGTCTCTTTTGCTTAATCTTCCATATTATCCCAAGAGAGAGTGCTGAGTAAAAATATCTTGACTCTGAAAGGTTTGGACCTTTTAGGGTGATGACATTTATTCATATTGCTTGTTGAGTAATGCTACAAATATGCCTGCAAGCAGTATTTTAAACCCCTCTTGCTTGTAATTTTGACCTTTATTTTTTCAACTTCCTTGTTGGCATGTCCTATTCCATACTGGGCTTTCATAACTAGGGAGAACATTCCTGAAACTGTTACTTTATATTACAGAGATTGTCTCTATTTATTACCATGAAGCTCTGTGCTTTCACAGCCTTGTTTTAAATTTGCTTGTCTTCCTGCTGTCATGAAGTGGTTTAACTTCCCCAGAATTACAGTTATTTGAGCAAAATATAAACATGATTGCCATTTTCCAACTTTTCTCATACAAATCCAAGTTGCAGAAATTGAACAGCAAAAAACAAAACAAAACAAAAACAAAACAAAACAATTACATGCGAAGTAGATCTTCTTTTTTTTTATCAGAGATTTTCATCAACTGAGATTTGTAACATCACAGTAGTTATATGTTTTGCAAGGAATAAACACTGCAAATGTGTACCAGTCAAATAATGCCTCAAGGAGCAATACAGGAAACTAATAAGTTGTTTTAGCAGTGGTTATTTGCTGCAAGGACTCTTGAAATGCACGATTTGCATGTCTCTTAACTTGCAACCAAGTTTGACATTTTGTGACGAATATTGAGAGGTGGATGGATTTGTGTTTGTTGTTGGCATTTTTGCTACTCCTTCCAAGGAAAAGAATGAAATGAACAGGAGTTGATGTAGCAAGTGTAAATTCTTGTGGCTTCTTGCTATTCAGTATCTCAAGCCTCCCCAAATGTTGGATTTTGAAACAAGCTGCTCAGAAAAGAAAGAAGAAAGAAAGAGAGAAAAAAAAATCCCTCTTTTCCTGCACCTTGCATATTTTCATGCGCTTGCAAAAATAAATGGAACTGGACAACTTGGTTTAATGGCGATGGGCTTTCAGCAGTAAAAACCACAATAAAAGCTGACAGAAAATTGCCTTGAATTTATGACATGTTCGGGCTAAAAGCGACACAAGACCAGAGTCAGAAAGGTCATTGATTTTATTTCAATCAAAGAAGAAAAATACTGCCGCCATCTCGATATATATCTGAATTAATGCAATTTTGTGTTTGCTTGGGAGCACAGCCGGCAGAAAAGCAACTGCATTGCGTGTACAGGAAATGCACGGAACATGTCTGTGCACATTGCAGAGGTAACTTGCACTCAAAACTTTAAGCAAGCGCTTTGTGGATATGTTTTTAGGTTGATCAAAGTGGCAGTGCCACATATTGTTGCAAGTGTGTACCATATGCGGAAAGTGCAGAAAAACAGCAAAGAAAAGAAGTGAAGATTCAAAGATATTTGTTTTCCAGTGATCGAAAGAAGAGCTGCCCTCACATGAAAGTTATCTCAGGATTGTGAAATAAGACTCAAGTTGGTTTTTCCATTTATTTTGTTTGCAAAACTCTAGATTGGCTGAGAGGAAAAAAAAAAAAAAGCAGAGATAGAATTGGGGATGACTCAAGGATAGGGATAACTTACAAAGATTGCAAAATATATTGCATACCAAAACAAAGAGTAGGAAACAAAATAAATAGGGAGGGAGTTTTTCTTCTTCATTGTGTCTATGGGGGTACAAGTTGAGTCATTTATTTTCTGTACATGTGTATGTCTGATGCAATATCTTCATGTTGATATGTCTGTATATCACAAGCATAAACAAAATTGGCTATGTCAACAGATTCATGCTTCCATTGTTGTATAATGCTTGATCTGTACATGTATGCTGCAGTATGTTACGAATGGTACATTTTAAAGTGAATGTCAGGGATATGTATGTCATGGCTAGAAATGTATTCAATTTCAAATGAAGCTAGTGAAATCCAATGTCAAGTAGAATATAAAGTGAAATTATTCTTTAATCCATTGAGGACATGTCCTGAGTATACTCGGGGATGCTATTGTTGCAAAATCAGTCCGTCCTCAAGCTCAATGGGTTAACATCTTTTCAAAAGTTATCGTAACATGGCTGCCAGTGGGACCAATATGCACATAATAATCCTGTTTGGTTGACATCATCCATTCAAAATATCTTATTTGTTGAGAATGATTGACAGTGCAGTTTTTCAGTCAATTGTACAAAGGAATCAAGTGTGTATGTTGTGAAGCAGGGGGGGGGGGGGGGGGGGTCTTAACTGACCACATCCTTTGTACAGTATGTTTCCAGAGTTATTCCATGGGACTTTGCATCCCTGCTTAATTTGAAACTTGGTTTATTTCACACACAAAACATGTCATTGACAAATATATTTGAAGTATTAACTACACTGATATGGACATCTCATGAGTGATTTATGAGCATTGCGGTTTTCTGCTTATTTTTTTATTTATTTATTTTTTTGCACAAGTATTGCATGTATTTTACAATGTGCATGGAATACTTGTTTCTTGGCGGTGTATACTTTCTTTAATGAAACTACTGTTCACATACGGACTAAAAATATTTGAGCTCTATCGCTTTTATTAGTAGGCTTATGTCATGTACATATTGTACATGACTTTTCTGTATGCTGTTCAGCCTGTTACCACATGATGTCACTGGTTTTATATTTAGGCTATCACTCCCTGTGCATTGCAGAGTGAGGTACAATGTAAATGTCTGCTTTCTTCAGCATCTCTACTTCCGAAGCTGCCTCCCTTTTCCCCTTTTGCCTGCTTTGACAAGGTAAAGCAGTTAAGGTGCTTTCGTGGGCCATCTATTGGCCGCGCACGCTCCATCAATTTTGCGGGGATGCTTTCCCCCGTCAGTTTCTGTTCAGGTAATTTACAGCATTCAGTGTGCGGCAAAGGCCAGTGGATACCTTTACTGGCCTGTAGCCAGGTTACATTGGCTGTGATTAGCATAGATGGCCTGTAGTCTACATATCAGTCCCACCTACTGGGAATTGTGTTTGGAGCTGTTGCAGGTGCAATATAGTGCCAATGGGGAGACCCCTTTGTTTGATGCCACTGTGCACTTTCATGGACCCTAATATCCATGTTGGCAGGGAGTCTACTGTTCTTCCCATTCAGTACATTGAAATAATTACATTACTATGCTTGATCTACGGCCCCATGATATTGGCTTTGTGTGCCCGTAGTGCCTTTTTATGAGGTTATCAGATCATGTTATGAAACATCATTTCGGCCAGGGAAAGACTTCTCCATATTTTCCCTCTCACATTGAAAATATATGAATGCAGATGCCAGAAATCTTTGTGTGAAAATATTACAAAATACATATTGTAGTTCAATGTGAAGTGCTAGTCGCCTGTAACCTTTATTCCAACGGGCAGTAATGTGTAAGAAATAGGGCCTACAACTGTACATTGTACGTACACGTACATGTAGATTTACATCTATGCATGTTGTTTCAAGAGTGTGAGTTGTGTGCACAGTGCACATTGCTAGTAAAATTCGATGACATCCCTGCAGCATAGGTTGTAGACCCTTTCATCCAATGTATCTTGGTCATTATGCTAGATTTATCATAATTAATTTTTCTCTGTAGGCTGCTGGTAGATCAATTCTTACAGTGTATGACTTCTGATGCAGGGTGTATTCTAGGGATCCTTAAATGTACAATGTATGTATCATTCATGGTCATCTGAACCATTGCATATCTCATATATCCCTATTTTCGGTCAAATTTTCGATTAAATTTTCGATTTTGAGATTTTCAGTCATTTCGATAGTGAACATTTCCATCATATGTATTGTGAAATTCTCAGTTTCTAATTTGATGTAATTTTGTGTAATCACTGTTTGTAGAGTCTTGTCATTTCATTTTGTTCATTTCCCCAAAGGCGCGCGTGTCAAAACAGCAATATGCTGTCCTGTCCTATGCATGACTGTTTGGATGACCCCAATCACAGTCCGTGCGGTCAACCAAACTGTTGTATAATGGGCGCATTGACTTTGCGCGTAATATTAGTGATGTACAATACGGGTCAGTGACCATAAGCACTGTGCACGTTGTCAACAAAACAGTCGTGGCAACTGACAATGATCTTTGCAAACCGGAAAAAAAAAAATGCTTTTAGCTCTCTTTCGATTTCTTGCATAATTCCTAACAATATAGTTTGCCGAAAGCATCACATGTTAGAGTAAGAATTAAAGACTGACGTATTACATAAATAATTGGAAATGCCAGACGTACTAGTGTAGCAATCATGATTGAAAAATGGGTAAACTTCAAACATGATTATCTCGAAATATCATTCCTGCGCAAAAATTGCGTATTATACGATGGTTCGGATGACCGCTGACGATATAACGGCACTATACAGCAATCAATATTATACAAATAATATTACTACACTGTATCAGGCAAGATAATTAAAGAGAGAACTGAATTGAAATAGTAACAGTAACAACAACAGCAACAAATTTTGATGTGATACCCAACAGCTTGGGGAATTGAGAGGACAAAACACCCAGTCTCCTTACCCCAGTGTAGCCAAAGCAGTTAAATGGTTAACCCTCTGTATTGTGAGGAGTGTTAAATGCTTTAAGGCACTGGGCATGAGACTAGGCCAATACACCGGGAGGCAGTGCCATTCCACACAAAGCGTTCAATCTCCCCGAGTAATTGTTCTTCCTACAACCAGCACCAAGCATACACGAGGCTATAATATTATGAGAAAGTAGAGGATGGGGGGGGGGGATGGGGGTGGGGGGGGGGGAAGAAACAGAAAAAGGGATGTAGAAGAGGAGAAGGAGAGGGAGAGGGGGAGTAAAAGAGAATGAGGGAAGGAAGAATGTAAAAGAGGAAAAGGTAAGCAGGATAGAATGGTAAACAAAAGTACAGATGATAGATAGCCATTTTGATGTTAAGATTATTAGGAAGAAAGAGAGTGATGTATTTTGTAGGTACAAATACATGGCACAAAAGACAAAATTGTATAAATGTGATAGATAACTCCAAGGTAGGTGAATCATGAATCATATGATTGAATTTATGTTTATATTATGTGTATTTGAAATAAAGAAAAATATAGTAAACGATATCCAGCAAAAAGGTGAGAGATGCAAATGTATGGGAAATATCTTGAAGGACGAAATAAAGATACAAGATTGAAAATAGTCCAAAAAGAATGAATGAGAGAAGGAGAGAGAGTGAAGGAAGAAATGAATTAAGAAAGAAGATGAAACCTTGATAGGAAAATAAGGGTGAGGCAGAGCGGAGGAAGAGAAGGGGTCCAGGCCCCAACAAAAGGTCCAATTGCTTAATCTTTGATCTCTTTTACTAACATGGTTCAATTGTGCCCACATACATTGTACTGTATGTGTGTGTGTGTGTGTGTGTGTGTGTGTGTGTGGTGAATGTGTGGATTTTCTCCTTTTGATTGGGTGAGGGGGGTAATAGGAAAGGATCCTTTGTATTGTGAGGGGGTCCTGGCTGTAATGAATGACCTTCTTACGGGTAAGAAATAATTATCACGTGAAAGGGCATGTCAGGGCTACTGGGAAAGAGAAAATAGTAGGGCCTATTTAACTGGCTGGATTCCCCTCCTTTTTGGGGTGAGCTGTGATGGTAAGATGGTAAATTTATCAAATGAAAGGCAGGAGAAGGAAAAACCCCTCATTCCAGTTTAAAATGGAAAAGATACCATATTCTCCATATTTTGATGCGTACTTTACTACAATTTACAAACAATAGTGTATACTGTTTACATGCAGTGCACATTTTATACATTATTAATTTGTGTGTGTGTGTGTGTGTGTGTGTGTGTGTGTGCTGTAACAAGTTTGAGTAGGGAGATAGGCCTATAACACAAAATTTGCTGCTCTATGTCATCATGGGTTTAGCTCATAAAGTGAAAAGAAAAAGAGTGAAAGAAATCAGACAAGGGAGAAAAAAAGGCAGTATGACAAGTTTGAATATCTGTCTCCAAGTCATTCCTTTCTTAACCTACTGCAGAGTCAGCATGTGGTGTTCAAACAAAGGACAAGTGAGAAAGTTTTTTTTTAATTTTTTTTTTTGAAAGAGATGGATGGACGGAATGAGACAGAAGATCTATTCACCTATGGTCCAGATTTGACATGAAAGGTTGAGAAATACAAACTGGGCATGGCTACATGGAGGAATATATAGAATTGTTATTCCATGAAGAAAGAAAGAAATATAAATATAACAATTATAGTAGAGAAAGGGAAAAAAGTATTCAAAAATTCAATTGTGGAACGACGGAGATAAGTAAAACACAGGCATGGGGAGGGTGAGAGAAACAGAAAGGTAGATATGAACAAGGCCAGGAATATACCAGGAGAGATAGGGAGAGAAAGATGGAAAGAAAAGAAACATAGAAGAGAGAGAGAGAGGGAGAGATGAAGAGAGAACGGGATGGAAAGAAAAAAAAAAGGGTCTGCAGTTTTCTCGCCCTGCATTCTGTCAAAACAGCATGACTGACCCGCAACTTGAACTTGCAGGATTTAGGAAAGAGGCAGAAAATGAGAGTCCCATCTTATGAAAACACCTGGTTTCCCGTTGCATGGCTGCATCCCAAAAGGCAGATTACAGCACTCGCTGGATGAAAGGCTTTGGTTGGTGATGAGTGGAACAATACATGCTATACCCAAACCTGTTCCTTTATCGAGGAGATTTATTTCTTTTTCCCCAGCTATTAAAACAGCGATGTAGGTTTGTTTTGAGAAACCATCAAAAAACATAGAGTTAATAGGTTCCTTTTGTTTCATGACGGTCATTCAGAATACACTGATATCTTGTGCTTCATCATTTGCATAATTTACATTGTTATCATTTCTTTGAATAGATATTGTATTATTATTTGATGTGATGGTGATAACAGTATCTGTATGAGACGACTTACATGTAGGCATTGATGTGAAAGTCATAAAAGCTGTAGGCATTAGATGTATTGTTATTGTTGATGTCATTCTGTTTTGTTATTCTTGTTATTATGATTATTATTGTAAGATTTTTTTTTACAATTGTGAGATTTATTGTACTTTTTGTTTACTACTTCTACTGCTGCTGCTACTGCTGTTATCATTATCATCACAATTGCCATAACAACCACCACCATCATCTTCATCATCATTATCACAATCATTGCTGCCTTTCCATTTTCAGCAAAGTCCAGTATAAATGAATACGGGATTATAATTGGTGCATTTGTAGACTGATTTGCATTCAAATGTGTGCACAATAATGAGAAATTCATTGATTATGTCAAACAGCAATTATTAACACATGCATGCATACATGTACACACATGGATGCTTTACATTGTACGTTAACAAACCGCAAGATTTCTCCTGAATCTGATGATGTGCATCTACTACGCACTGCATCCATGGAGCTACAAATGCTGCATCTTTTAGAGTTGTAGTGCATGAACATTTTGGTTGTTATTCAATTTCCAGGTGACAGAGAAAGGAAAATGTGTAGATCTAGAGATGATAGCATTTCCTTCAATTGGTGGTGATGGGAGAGGGGAAGGGGGGGGGGGGGGGCAGGGAGATGGGAGGGGGGGGGGGCAGGGAGATGGGAGGGGGAGATGGCCAAGGGTATCTAATATGATAAGTAGATGAAGCCAGAGAGTATGTGGAGGGCAACTGCTGGTTGTTAAATTGGACAGCCTGCGACCTCCCACTGGTTCCTAGACGTGGCTTGCCTACCGGTCCTGTCATGTGGGTCTTGAGGATGACGGGGAGTCCTGACCACACTCCTACCCCCAGTGGGAAGATACTCGGAGGGGTAACATTCTCAGGAGAGAAAAGACAGACCCAGCTTGTTTGAAGTCGCATAGCCCACACTTTGTTCTCTTTCCACCTCGCTGCATGATTATACCCTTCACATCTACTGCAGACCAACTTCATGTAGGCCCATTGGTTATCAGTTGGAATCTTTGAATAATTTGGGGAAAGAATTTTTGTGTATACATGTAGCAGTGGTGGATTTATGCCCCATGTACTTTGTAGGAAAAATGGTACTTGATGAAGAGAGGATGAAAATAAACCGTGGAAAAAGCCATTCTGTTGAGCGTCTCCAACAGTATGGGCAGTATGGTGGCATGTGCCTTGCCATGTGGCAGCAGCAGGAGCGATTTCAATGATCTATCAATTTTATGAGCTTTTCAGTGTGAACCACCATTGAACTCACTACACATGTACATGGGAGTGGGGGGAGGGGGATGAGGGAAAAGGGGGACTAACTTTTGACCAGTGAAATGGAGTTCTTTTAATAGTAATATCAAGTTTAGTATACTATCATGCCACTGCTTGCTTCTCGAACCCTTTTTCATAGACTTTGCTGAAGCTGTTTTTTGTGTGGCATCGATCCTTTCAAGTTAAGAATTAGACCATTTCTCGAGCTGTCAAGGAATGTCTTTCTATACCTTACAAAGACAGTTATAGATTACTCAGTATGAACTAAGATACTGTGCATCATGGGAAACTTCTCATCCTGGGAAACATGGATCAGTTTTCCTCATTCAGAATTAGATGCGGAATGCCGAGAAGGCACTGTATTCTGGTAGCTGTTCATCCGAACAACAATCTTGCATATTGCGTGACTCATTGCTTTTGTGTTGCCATTTTAATAATGGAATTGCTTTGAACAAGCTGATCTGTATAGATAAGAATAATGTGAAGTGAGGTTCCACTCACTCATATGATATAAGGATCTCTATCTTTTTGTTTTGGTTATTTCTTTTGTGACCAAATGAAATGATTTTCTTTTGCTGAGCAAGTGATGTTTTCCCCTTGCAGATATTATTTGTTTATCTATCAGTGACACAGTGCAGAAAGTCACAGAATGCTTGCCATGACATATGTGTAATTATCTGCATTTCCATGAGAAGTCTAAAATGATTTAAGGACCTGGTGATAAAATTTCGATGGTGAACAGGGTCACTGTCTGGATTGTGAAAAGGATATCCTAGTCATTGTGAGGTAGCGGCAATTTTGACATTACCTACATGGTAGGAGATCATTCTCTTCCCTGACAGTGGTATGAGTTCTTGCAGTGGTCTGGTTGGCTTCACTTTAATGAAGCACTGTTCAAGTGTATTCAAAGCATCCTTCTCAGGATATGAAACACTGGAGACAGGAATCTTGACAAGCATCTTGCATGTCCTTCCTGTCTTCATCTTCCCTCTTCCTTTGTTGGTTCCTTCCATGTTATCATCTTCATCCTTTCCTTTTCTTCTCTGTCTCTTCCCTTTCCCAATGTTCTCCTTCTCCATCATTCCTTCTTGTTGCTATCTTTCTCTACACCTTGCATCTTCCTGTTTCCATTTCCTCTTATTCCCCATCCGCATTATCCTTTCCACCTCCTTTAATCTTCCTTCTCCTTTCTTTCCCCCTCCTTCTCATCCCTCCTCCTTCCCCATGTCTTCATCCTCTCATTCTTCTCCTTCACAGGACTTTCTTAAAGACCCGAAATGGTAGCTTGGGGACACCATAGAGTGGGGAGGCAGCCCTGTTTGGATAATATATCAGGGAGGTGAGACGAAAACCTCACCTCCCTGGATATATTTGAGAATCCTCATTTTATAACAAATTGTGTAGGCTCCTACAGCTCTGTCACTGATTTCTATATAAGATCACACACAGCTTTATAAGAATCTTGACTGGAGTTGACCATTACCAATGAGTGTACAGTTCAATGCACATATTCGCTGATGGGCGCTGTTCGTGGTTTTCGATTGTAGGCCTACCCCAGTGGGCAGTGAATGTAGAGCAATTTATTTGGGCCACCCTTGTCTGCACATGCTACTGGGTCTTTCATTCCATTCCCTCTTCCTCCTTTTTTGGATTAGAACTTTCCTTTTCCTCTAAGTACTGGTACTTACAGGGGAAGTTTTACCCAAATATAAGTGTGGATTGAGTGAATGCAGCAATAGTGGAACACATCAGTGAAAGTTTGAGGAAAATCAGATAATCTGTTCAAAAGTTATGAAATTTTGAAGTTTTAGCGCCACTACGGCTGGATGAGAAGGCTTCAACAGTTTGTGACATTACACTGGAACAACGACACGAAGATTTAAAGGGAATTTTACATGATTTGATTTTTTTGAATAAAAAGTACACATTTCTTTGACTTATTGTTGACATTAAGGGTAATATTATTCCCCCTGCTTTCTAAAAGAACTAAGTCAATTACACTTTTATTATGGTAGAAAAATGAAATATTGTGAAATTCTTTTTATATACCACTTCTTTATATTGTTGTTCTGGTGTGCTGTAACAAGATGTTGTAGCCTTCTCATACAGCTGTTATGGCACTAAAATTTTAAAATTTCATAGCTATTGAATGGATTATCTATTCTCCCCAACTTTCACAAATGTGTTCTATAAATTGCGGCATTCATTCAGTCCACATATATTTGGGTAAACTTCCCCTTTAAATGTTACCTCTTAGTACTTCAGCTTTCTGCTCCCTTCTCCTCTCTCTCTAAATTCTGCCCCCCCCCCCAATTTTCCTCTCCCTCCTGCATCCTTCATTTCTAGAGTTTGCCCTTCTTTCTTCCATCTCTTCCCTCTCTCACTCTGGCAAGATGCCTTGCAGGGATTAAGGTGAGCATCAGCAGGCAGGCACGTGTAGCTCTTCCCGCGGCCCGCTGCCGATTGGTTTCATGTCTCCAGCTAATACCTGGGGATGGAGCGAGGAGAAAAGTCCGCTGATTGAGGTGCCGCTAGAGAGGGAGATCTCTCCCTCTGTTTACTCAAATCTTCTCCTGCCAAGCCCCTAAGAATGAAAAATAGAAATTCACCCCTCTGTTGTACATTACCGGGTAATACGTGTATGTATGTATGTACACAGTGGCAGCCCCAATCCACGGTACTTCTTCCCTTTCATAGTAAGGAAT